>NC_041012.1:29144025-29444025 GCF_004193775.1 Glycine soja | reverse complement strand
CCTTCATGAATTTGCTTACGGAAACGTTTCAGACGCGTTATGGAAGCACCTCGGCTCGGATTTTCTTCACGGAAATGATTTTTTTCACTTCAAAAGCCTGAAATACAGATGATAGAAGTTAGGAACCCATTTTAAGTCAGCCCCCCTATTTATAGGAAAAAAGGGGAGGTGCTTGCCGCCCAGCTCGCCCAAGCGAGCAGGTCGCTTCCTCAGGAAGTTTACTGAGGCACCCCCCATTTTCGTAAATTATGGAAAAGTTATTGGAAGCTTTGCAAAAGCATGTCAGACTTGATTTTCTTCCCCTTCACCAATTTTAAGTGAAATATGCTTATTTAGGGTTTTGAAAATTTTTCGGAAGTATTACGGAGGCCCTGGAACCATTTTTTTTCAAGAATTGGAGGAGGTGCTTGCCGCCTAGCTCGACCAGGCGAGTAGGTGGCTTCCTCAGGAAGTTTCTTGAGGCACCCCCTTTTTTGGTGTTTTTTGTTGTTTTCTTTCCGAAACGTCACGGAACTCGTGGCGATGGGCGTTAAGCTTTCCAAAGTGATCGATTAAGGTCCGTAAGCCGACAAAAATTATTCCTGAACAAAAAATTAGGGCTAGACGGTCTATTTACACCCCTTCCATTCGCTAAATGCACCCCCATTTTCGTGCTTTTGGTCGGTTTCTTTCCAAAACTTCCCAGAACCTTACGGATTCCATGGCAAGGGGTGTTAAACATTTTGAAGTGGTCAAATGAGGGTCGCATGCTGACAAAAAAGTATCCTTGGACGAAATTAGGGTATGACACGGGCAAATGATTGATTTGTGAGTTGATTTTAACGTTAGTTTCACTTAGTTATTTCTCAACTCATTAAAGAGAACTTTCAAAGTAAAATGTCCGGTTGACACTTATTTTATTATTATTTTTTTGATCTTTTACTATTTTATTATTTTTTGATTTTTAACCGAAGTTACGGCGTGAACAATCAGTTGGATTTTTTTTTAAAGGCACTTAAACGAGATTAAAACACAAACAATCAGTTGAAATTCATTTAAACATTAATTAAGTGAGGTTACGGCTTAAACGATCGGTTGAAACTTGCTTAAAACGAAGAAAAGGAATACTGAAAATAGATGAGATGAAGATGAAAACATACATAACAAGAATGGACCCTTAAGGGTGCATAGAATGAATTCAAAGCTTCGAAATAAAAAATTAGCTGGTTGAAGATAGAAGAATAACAAAGAACGAATGAAGAATGACGAAGAACGTCCACGAAATTGATCACGAAAACATTACGGAAGCATTACAGAATCGCCTCGGCCTTCATTTTCTCCTTCTTTCTTCTTCCCCTCACTAATTTTAAGTGAAAACTGAATATCCAAAGTGCTAAACCCCTCATACTTAGCCCTCCATGGCCCTTTTATAGAAAAATAGGGGAGGTTGCTGCCGCCCAGCTCGCCCAGGCGAGCTGGGTTGCTTCCACCTGAAGCAAGCCCCCTTCAGAATCTTCTAGATGGGCCTAGATGCTAGGTACACCCCCCAGTTTGATCAGCGCACCCCTTATTTTTGGGTTTTTGGCTGATTTTCATCTGAAACATCGTGAAACTATATGGATTACACATCGATGAGTGTTAAGCCTTTTAAATTGATCAGCCAAAGTCTCTATGTTGATGAAAAATCGTCCCCAAATGAAATTAAGGTATGATAGTTGTCCCTCTTTACTTATCTTTTATTGGAGATAAAAGGTGATGGAAGCTTGCTTGTGGGGCTTCTATGGAGGCTGGATCTTTGAGCTTCAATGGGGTCCTTTAATGGTGATTTTCCACCATGGAGATGCAGCGGAAGACAAAGGAGAAGAGGTGAGAGGAGGCGCCATCTACTAGGGAATAAGCCATGGAAGAAGGAGCTTCACCACCAAGATGAGCCTTGGATAAGAAGCTTGGAATGATGCTTCAATGGAGGAAAAGAAAGAGGGAGAGAAAGAGAAAGGGGTGAGCACGAAATTAAAGGAATAAAAGAGGGAGAGAAGTTGAACTTTGAAGTATGTCTCACAAGACTCTCATTCATCAAAGTTACAACAAGTGTTACACATGCTTCTATTTATAGACTAGGTAGCTTCCTTAAGAAGCTTTCTTTGAGAAAACTTCCTTGAGAAGCTTCTTTGAGAAAACTTCCTTGAGAAGCTAGAGCTTAGCTACACACACCCCTCTCATAACTAAGCTCACCTCCTTGAGAAGATTCCTTAAGAAGATTCCTAAAGAAGCTAGAGCTTAGCTACACATACCTCTCTAATAGCTAAGCTCACCTCCTTGAGATGAGAAGCTAGAACTTAGCTACACCCCCCCTATAATAGCTAAGCTCACCCCCATGACAAAAAAACATGAAAATACAAAAAAAAAAGTCCTTACTACAAAGACTACTCAAAATGCCCCGAAATACAAGGCTAAAACCCTATACTACTAGAATGGCCAAAATACAAGGCCCAAATGAAGGAAAAACCTATTCTAATATTTACAAAGATAAGCGGGCTCATACTTAGCCCATAGGCTCCAAATCTACCCTAAGGCTCATGAGAACCCTAGGGCCTTCCCTTGGATCTCTAGTCCAATCTACTTGGAGTCTTCTACCCAATGCCCTTGCGGGATAGGATTGCATCATTCCCTCCACCTTGGAAAGGATTTGACCTCAAATCCTGAGGTTCTTCATACTCTGGGCTCCTTCCCTCAACACCTGTAAAAAGAACAAAAACATATGTATTAGTGGTGTTTGGTATGTTGAAGTTAGGTAAGGTCTGAAAACCCATTTCCTGGGCATCTTCCCATGAAGGAACATGGTTTCTCACCACCTCAATGAGTGGTGCTACAAGTATAGAAAAATATGGGACAAACCTTTTGTAAATGTTTGTTAAGTCATGGAAGCCCCAAATTTTTCTTATACTTGGTGGAGTGGGCCACTCAGGAATGACCTTTATTCTCTTAGGGTTCATGGGAACCCCTTGATCACTATTTGAAAAATTAAGAAAAGTAACGCAATAAAACATACCTTTTTCTATATTTTCATATTGATTATTCCTACCAAAAAGTATGACAAACCTAAGGTGTCCCATATGAGTACCTAAGTTTGTATTGAAACTAAAAATAAGAACAAACCTACCTAATGGGTCCCTATGTACGCACATCATGAAGATGTTAGGTGTACGAGTGATTTTACAAAAGAGGGTTGCACCACTCAAAACATTCATCATACCACCTATTTTAGGGACTTGGTGCCTAATAATACCTATTTTGGGCACCAACAAAGCACAAGGATTTAAGCTCTTGCAAACCAAACCCTCATCCAACAACTTCTTTACTTGAGGAATAAACTCAAGCCCAAGAGGTGTGGCAATGATAGCAAGTGCCTTTTTACAAAAGAGAAAATGTGGAGGTTGTCTAAGAGGGAAAGTTTCTTTAATGTTTGTCTTTATTGTAAAATGAGTTTCCTTCTTAGCTAAACTCTTGGAGGAGACACTTACCTCCTTACACTTCTCTTTAACCACTAATGGTTGTCCTTCTTCTTGGGGGTAGATTTCTTCACTAGATTCTTCCCCTTTTGCTTTTTCACTTTCACTAGAGGAAGGTGAAGTAGTAGCCTCATCTTGGCTACTATAAATGTCTTGGCCCCTCATAATCATGGTTTTTGCGGTGGGGCATTGAGAAGTAATGTGTCCTCTTCCAAGACATTTAAAGCACTTTATAGAGCTAGTTTTCTCTTGCATACTAGCCTTAGGGGCTTGTTTTTCTATTGTCTTCCCCTTATCATCTTTGGGCTTAGAAGGTGTCACCCCTAAGATGCCTTGACCTTGGTCTTTCTTTGGATAAGAGTGAGAGCCATAAGATTTTGAAGTAGACTTCTTTTTAAGTTGTTGATCTACCCTTATTTCCCAATCTAAGTTAGCCTCTACATTGTCCTTCCCATGGAAATATGAGAGGTTAATGTTAGCCTCTTGAGGCTTTCTTTCCTTTTCTCTTCTATGGGAGTGAGGTCTAAGATGTGACCTATGCCTTCCTTCGTAATAGTCACGAAGTTTCTTCACTTAGGCTCTTGCAAGAGTTATGACTACTATAGGAGGCATGTTTTTCTCTTTTCATTTCTTTCATTATTTTTCTTCTTTCTTCCTCTCTTATTTTCTTTCTTTCATCTTGACTTATTTCTTCCACTCTTTTTTTTTTCCTTTTTCTTTTCTCTCTTGTTTTTCTTTCCATAACTTGAGGGAACTCAACTCATCTAAGATTCTAGATAAAGGGTCTTTATGACTAGTACCCTCGCCATTAACACTAGATGAATGATGACTCATGTTGGTTCCTAAGTTGTGGTTCTTTCTTGTTGGAGGTTTGAAAACAAAAGGTAAAAGAAACTATGTTTGAAACTAGCCAAAATAAACACTAAAAGAGGTGTGAAAGATAAGGGAAAAAACTAATTGGTAAAATGCAAGCTATCTAGGCGGTTTGACAATGGAAGGTAAAGGAAATAAGCTATGAAAGTAAGCAAGAAAAGTAAACTAGGTGAATCCTAAGAGTGTTTGGATGACCACATTCAAGGTTCCCAACAAAACACTCACTATCCTAAGGAAAAATTGCCTAAAATTATTACACACAACTGGAAGTTTGGTAAACTATTGAAGGCTCCCAACACACTTCCAATGAAAGGCCTTTTTGTTACAAAACTTGAAAGCAATGAAGGTAAGTAAATTGAAAATTAAAAAATTACAAAATGTCCTCAATTTTGGTGGTTGTTCTCTCTTTGGTGATTCACTCAATTTGGAGTACTTCTTATTCCAATAGCTCTTAAGGTGGTTGGCCCCTTGCTTCTTGACTCAAATTCTTCAAGGGATGACACCAATCCTCCTTTCCAATTCCCTATATGGCAACTCACAAACAAGGAAACAAAGAGACAAGCAATAACCAAAGGCAAAAAAAAAATGAAACGAAAGCTAAACCAATGGAGTTTTAACAAGACAATTTTTCAAGGATTATTCAACAATTAAAGCAATGAAAAAGACATAGAAGCAAGCTAGGACTCAAAGAGAAACTTAGAATGACTCTAGAGTAGAGTAAAAAAACTGAAAAAAAGACTCAAAAAACCTCTAGCTTTGGCACTTGTCTTCACACTAATTTTCAATTGAAATTTTGGAACTAAGATTGGTATAACATAGGCACCAATTATAGAATAAATTTTGAGCCAAAACAACAAGCACACTTCCCTTTCATTTTTTTTCCTGGATACTGATTTTCCTGCCAACTTGTGTGATTTTTAGTATTTTTTCCTTTTATCCAAATCACTTGTTTCTTTTTTTATAACTTTTTTCCCGATGTCTAGAAAATTCAGTAAAAATTTCAGCTCAAAATTTGAAGTAACAAATTCTCAGTAATTTTTACAAGTTTGTATGTCCAAGCTGCCAGCACCAGCGATTTTGTTTTTTTAAGCATGGTATATTGATTGCCTTGGACTTACTTTCAACCTTCCTATGTATGTTGAACTCACTAGGATTGTTTACCACAGTTTTAGGAGTTCAATATTCACTTAGGATCAACATTTCAGCCAGCAATTCAATCACCAAAACTCAAATTCACAATAGACACAATCATAAGGAAACCTAAAAGTTCAAGAAAAGGTTCACAATCAAAGACTCTAAGAATTTTGCATGAACATGTTAAGGACTAATTAACATGAAAGATTTGACTCAAATCAAATAATAGGCTAAAAGAATTTCATACACTCATGAATAAATGAGTTAGACAAAGAAACAAGAAAATAAAATTGAGCACAACATAAGAAATCTTATGTGACAAGTTTCATGACTAGACATGACTTCTATGACAAAACTACAATAGGTGAACAAGTCACTCTAGATTTTTGAGGTTTTCTTCTACTTTAATATTTTTGTAAGAATTTTATGGTTTAGGTTTCAGCCACAAAAAATAACAAGACAAAACTCAAAGGAACCTAAACTCAACACAATTCATGGTTCAAGAACAAGAACAAGAAATTTGAACCATAGAAAATCAAATCTAACTTCTATAGCAAGTTTAATCGGTGCAAACTCTAAAGAATCATGTTAACAACATTTAGAACAAGACATGTGAGGAGATACATGGAGAAAAATGAAGAAAAAAAAATAATGGAAGAGAAGGTAGAGCAAAAAATTAATGGAGGTTTAAGGAGCACCTACTTGAAGCTCTTGTGCTCTGATACCACTTGATGGAAGCTTGCTTGTGGGGCTTCTATGGAGGCTGGATCTTTGAGCTTCAATGGGGTCCTTTAATGGTGATTTTCCACCATGGAGATGCAGCGGAAGACAAAGGAGAAGAGGTGAGAGGAGGCGCCATCCACTAGGGAATAAGCCATGGAAGAAGGAGCTTCACCACCAAGATGAGCCTTGGATAAGAAGCTTGGAATGATGCTTCAATGGAGGAAAAGAAAGAGGGAGAGAAAGAGAGAGGGGTGAGCACGAAATTAAAGGAATAAAAGAGGGAGAGAAGTTGAACTTTGAAGTATGTCTCACAAGACTCTCATTCATCAAAGTTACAACAAGTGTTACACATGCTTCTATTTATAGACTAGGTAGCTTCCTTAAGAAGCTTTCTTGAGAAAACTTCCTTGAGAAGCTTCTTTGAGAAAACTTCCTTGAGAAGCTTCTTTGAGAAAACTTCCTTGAGAAGCTAGAGCTTAGCTACACACACCCCTCTCATAACTAAGCTCACCTCCTTGAGAAGATTCCTTAAGAAGATTCCTAAAGAAGCTAGAGCTTAGCTACACATACCTCTCTAATAGCTAAGCTCACCTCCTTGAGATGAGAAGCTAGAACTTAGCTACACACCCCCTATAATAGCTAAGCTCACCCCCATGACAAAAAAACATGAAAATACAAAAAAAAAAGTCCTTACTACAAAGACTACTCAAAATTCCCCGAAATACAAGGCTAAAACCCTATACTACTAGAATGACCAAAATACAAGGCCCAAATGAAGGAAAAACCTATTCTAATATTTACAAAGATAAGCGGGCTCATACTTAGCCCATGGGCTCCAAATCTACCTTAAGGCTCATGAGAACCCTAGGGCCTTCCCTTGGATCTCTAGTCCAATCTACTTGGAGTCTTCTACCCAATGCCCTTGCGGGATAGGATTGCATCAAAAGGCAAGTAAAGATAAGACACTAATTTTGTTCAAGCTGAATTTCCACCTGACCGACCAACAGCTCAATTAGTGAAACTTGTCAAAAGAAAGAGCATAAAAGACAATTAGGTGCATCAGCAAAAGCCTTGGTGCCTTGAAAACGATAAAGAACCGATAACCGTGACAATCTCCGCATGACATCAGACTTGCAGTCTCCAAATGACGAAGGCACGGATAACCATGAGGGGCCTCCACACGCTATCGGACTCGATTGTCTTTGGATAGCAAAGGCAAGAATAAAGTAGTCTCAGTCGATAGACATTGAGTCTTCGACGAGAGGTGCAAATGACCATATTGGCCTCTGCGGGTCAACGGGCTCGCTTGCCTTTGGTTGACAAAGGTGCGGATAACCATGAGGTGTCTCTGCATGTCATCGGACTTGCCGTCTCCGGATGACAAAGGTGTGGATAACCATGAGGTGTCTTCGCATGCTATCAGACTCCATTGTCTCTGGATAGCAAAGGCGAGACTAAATTAGTCTCGGTCGATAGACATCGAGTCTTCAACGAGAGGTGCAGATGACCATATTGGCCTCTGGGGGTCAACAGGCTTCCTTGCCTCTGGTTGACGAAGGTGCGGATAACCATAAGGTGCCTCTGCGTGTCATCAAACTTGCTGTCTCCGGATGACGAAGGTGCGAATAACCATGAGGTGTCTTCGCATGCTATCAGAGTCGATTGTCTCTGGATAGTAAAGGCGAGACTAAAGTAGTCTCGGTCGGAAGACATTGAGGTCTCCGACAAAGGGAGCAGATGACCATTTTGGTCTCTGCGGGTCATCGGACTTGCTGTCTCTGGATGACAAGGGCGAGACTAAAGTAGTCTTGGTCGATAGAAGTCAAAACTTTAAAACCAATTGACACAAATCAATCTTCCACCATAAAAGTAATAAATGATAGTAAAAAAGCATCTAATTCATGTAATTGTTGTAGCAAGTTTATAGAAGAAATCAAGGATCTAAAAAATTCTCTTTCCAAATTTACCGTTGGCAAAAATAATCTAGATATTATATTAGGAAAGCCAAGATGTGTGTTTGATAAGGCTGGATTAGGATATAGACCTAATAAACAACAAAAATTATATAAAAATTTCTTTGCATCCACTCGAAAGAATAGTTCTCATTTCTTAACTTGTTTTTACTGTGGAAAGAAAGGACATGATGCATCTACATGTTATTTTAGGAAAAATAATAATAATATTAAAATGATATGGGTTCCAAAAGGATATTTTATCAAAACTGACATTCATGGACCCAAGAAAGTTTGGGTACCTAAGTCATAAAACATGATCATATAGGTTTCTTTGAAGAAGAGTTGGTACATGGATAGCAGATGCTCTAAACACATGACGGGAGATGCATCAAAGTTCACTCATTTCTCCCAAGAATAGTGGACATGTGACTTATGGCGACAACAATAAAGGTAGAATCCTTGGAGTCAGAAAAATAGGTACGAATTCATCTATCTCCATTGAAAATGTTCTACTTGTTGATGGTCTTAAGCACAATCTACTAAGTGTTAGTCAATTATGTGATAAAGGCTATCTAGTATCATTTGACTCTCATAATTGTGTTATTGAAAACAAACATGATATAAATATAAAACATATAGGCTATAGAAAAAATAATGTTTACATGATAAATTTAGATAAAACATCAAATTATGATCAATGTTTTCTTAGTAAAGATGATGATCCTTGGTTATGGCATAGAAGAATTGCCCATATAAACAAGGAACATTTAAATAAAATAATTTCTAAGGATTTAGTTATTGATTTACCAAAACTTAAATTTGAAAAAGATAGATTATATGATGCTTGTCAAAAAGGAAAACAAGTAAGGGTTTCCTTCAAATAAAAAATTATCGTGTCTACAACTCAATCCTTACAAATTTTGCATATGGATCTTTTTGGCCCCTCTAGAACTATGAGTTTTGGAGGAAACTACTATGCTCTTGTTATAGTTGATGATTACTCAAGATTTACATGGACACTATTTCTCACTCATAAAAGAGATGTTTTTCATGCTTCCAAGAAACTTGCTAAAATCATTCAAAATAAGAAAAATCTCAAAATTGCATCTATTAGGAGTGATCATGGAGGAGAATTTAAAAATAAGGATTTTGAATCACTTTGTGATGAAAATGGCATTGAACACAATTTTTTTGCACCTAGAACCCCTCAACAAAATGGAGTAGTTGAGAGAAAAAATAGATCTTTAGAAGAGATAGCCAAAACTTTGCTTAATGAAACAATCCTTCCTAAATATTTCTGGACTGAAGCTGTAAATACTACATGCTATATAATGAATAGAGCTTTAATTAGATCAATCTTGAAGAGAACTCCATATGAATTGTATAACGGAAGAAAACCAAACATTTCTCATCTTCATGTGTTTGGATGTAAATGTTTTGTGCTAAACAACGACAAAGACAACTTAGGTAAGTTTGATGCAACATATGAAGGTATATTCCTTGGTTATTCCTTGCACAGTAAAGCATTTAGAATTTATAACAAAAGAACTATGATCATTGAAGAATCTATCTGTCGTAACCTGCCCTCCGGCGGGGGCGTGAAAAGGCCAACTCGATGGGCCTAGGAGTTTGTCTCCAAGGGAGAAAATGAGCGGAGTCACCACCAACGTTTATTTGAGGAAAACGTTAAAAAAACCAAAAAAAAAGGTCTATGCATTTTGAAAATGAGAGTTCGGGAGTTGTTTACGCACGAGAAAGGTATTAGCGCTCCACGCGCTCGTCACAAGGGAAGGTAGCCTCTAATTGAGTGTGCAAAGCATGACTTCAATATTTATGTATTTCCCTTTGTTTATAATTTTTTACGTATTTCCCCTTTTTATATTTTTTATTTTTTTGGGGTCGACAAGGGTGTTGCCCCTACTCCTATGTATCCTCAGGTGCGATGAGGAAATTAGACCTACGTAGTTCTTCAAGTCTGAAATTTTGTGGTGTTGCATTATATTTATCTTTTTTGAAAGATATTTTAGTTACGAACAAAATTTGTTTAAGGCGTTAGACCTCGAAACAATGTTTTGATTTTAGAAAAGTGGATGGAATTGTTAAGGTGTTGGACCTTGAAATAACCTCTTGATTTTTGAAAGCAGAGAATCGTTAAGGCGTTGGACCTTTTTTAAAGATAACTTGCAGCGATAATGATCGGTTAAAACTTACTTTATAAAAGAAAAACGATTACTGATGATCGAAGAAGGAGATGAAGATGCACAAAACAATATAGAGGACCCCTAAGGGTCCATAAATCAAATTCGAATTCTTAAAAGCAAACACTAACTGGATGAAGAACGAAGAGCGACCAAAGAATGAACGAAGAACGATGTAAAAATCAGTTGCGGTCGTGATTCAACGGTGTTTTAGCTTCTTTTCATCTTCTTTCTTCTTCTCTTCTCTTCTTTCTTCTCAATTCTGGACCTTGGGACCTTATTCTCAGCCTCCCTTCATGCCTATTTATAGCAAAATAAGGCATTTGGGATGAAGGTAGCTCACTGATCGAGGTCGTACCCGAATCAAATAAACATTAAAAATACAGTATCTAGGAAGTGATCCTAGGTCGTCTCCTAACGAGCAATGGTCAACCAAACATTCATAACAGATAGTAATAAAACATTAACGAATTGGGGGGGGGGGGTTGTTTGTTTTTGTAAATTAAACAGCATGTAAATTTGAATTAGAAAATAATAGAACTAAAACATGTTGTTTCCCCTTGATTCACAAGCAAGTCTCTTATCCTAGGTTACGAGGATTTATCCCTAACCAGTTCAACCACTTAATCCAACCTTAAATTAAATTACTAAGCAAAAATTAACATAAGGCTGTCATTATGTGATTAAGCAACACATACACCAATTAATCATGAACAAAACTGATCATTAAGCATGAACGTAAATTAAGCGCAGAGACAATTAATCAAGCACTAAGCATGCATGGATTAATAGCAACAAATTCAGAGTAATTGGTAAAGAGGGAAAACTGATCAGAATTCAATAGTAATAACAAAACCTCAAAGAGAGCTGTGCTTTATCCTCAAGAGAAAACAATGCTGGAGACTTAGCCTTCCATTAATCAGCAGAAAACGAAATTGTAGATTGAAGCAGAAACGAAATTGCAGAAAACAAATTTTATTCTACGTGAACAGTGTGCATGAACAGTAAAAACTGGAATTCTAAAACTCCAGAATTATTCTCCTCTCAAAAAAAAACTCCCTAAACTAAAACCCTGGTGCTATTATATAGGTCCTCAGCCCCAAAGCTTACAAATCTGTTTCAAGTCCAAGCCCATAAATAAAATAAATTCTGGACAAGATAAGATAAGATTGAATGAAATAAAATCTGGACGAAATAAAATCTAGATGAAATAAAATCTGGATAAGATAAGATTTGATAAAATAAAATTGTCTGCTCTCTTCAAGTTCAAGCCCAATTCCGGATTCAAGCCCAATTGCTTATAATTCTCTTGAAATTAAATTAAAAACACAAAATTAGTCAAGTAGGCCCAAATGATAAAACTGCATAATTAATTTGACAATTAAGGCTAATCAGTAATTAAAATGGTGACAAAAAGGGTTAAGAAATAGGAGAAAATAATGACACATCAAATCCCCCCACACTAAGCCTTTTGCGCTCCTGGACAAAATAAAAAAGCAAAGCAAGGAACAAATCCAGAGACATTAAAGAGAAACAAACAAACACAAAAACAATTACATATTTCTCAATGATTCTCAAGGAATGAAAGGAATGGGCAACATCCAACACGTAGTGAGTTAAAGAATTAAGACAGTCATGAAAATCATCCAAGCATCTCAAACATGGTAAGATAGTCAATCAGTTCAAGAATGAAAAGTGATAAAGCCTCATAAGATATGCACTCTTTCTCTCAAGTGTCTAGGCTACTGTTTACTCTTAGAGCACCCATGAAAACAAACACCACATAGACTTGGCAAGACTCTAAAATTGACAACCACACCACAAACACATGCATATGAGGATCGAAAGGTCTTTTAAGGTTGTAATGGGGCCAAGGACAAGGTAGAGGAAAATATGGGATAAGTAGCTAAAACCCAAAGGAATAGAGGAGCACTGGGGAATAAGTGAGAACTAAGAAAAAGTAGTGAACCCCAAAACCAAAATTAAAAATTAAGCATAAAAAGTAAACCCAAAACAAAGTCAACCAAGTCCTCAAACCAATCCAAGTCTTCAAACCAAGACCTCATGTATTCAACTTCATTCTTCTTTTGTTTTTTTTTTCGTTTTTTTTTGAACGTGAACAGTAGCAATTGAAAGCAATTGAAAAATAAAGCAACAATTAGGCAATATATGTATATACATCAAACAAGCATGGCCAAAATAGATCATCAAGCATGGCCAACAAAAACATATCATCCAATGAAACATACCCCCCCCCCCCCACACTTATTCCCAAAACAATTCCAAAGCTCCAAAATTCCTTAAGGGTACGGTGAGATCATGATTTTTCACTTAAGGCTTGTAATGAGCTTCAAAACAAAGAAAGGGGAACATAGGCTCAAAGGGGCTATCAAAGGAATTAATTCAAGGTAGGCTCATTTGGCTAGAGGCTTATAAGAACAAAATGCCCAAATCATCTCCCAACATGCATGTGAAGCAAGAAGTAGCAACAAGAGTCAAGCCAAGGCTATTGTGCAAGCAATCAATGGGGTAAAACACACCGAATAAAATAGATGATGATGGCTCAAATTCTCACCAAGGGTAAATCTATCACTTCCAATTCAAACTTTCAAAACTAACTTGACATGCAGAGAAAAACAATGATTTCAATTCACAAAATTCCAAGAAACTCCTATTTCAAAAACAATTACCCATTACCTGTACATAACCTAAAATTCAAAGAGAAACATGCAATGTTGTACACAAAACATAAAACCAAAATAACAAAATTGACCTAGAAAACCAAAAATAAAGAACAATCTCCCCCCCCCCCCCACACTTAAACAACACATTGTCCTCAATGTAGCATAATCATAAGATCAAGAGCAATCAAAACAATCAATAAATTTGGACAAGTGCAATAAAAGTAAAGAAGGAGATAGAAAAAGAAAACTCCCTAAGTCATGGCGGAAGAGAAGTAGGGTGAAGTAAGGAGGTCTCCTCCACCACTACATCCACTAAGGAGGGATTTGTGAGGAATGGTTTCAGTCGGTGTCCATTGACCTTGAAGCTCTTATTTGTGGATTCACTTTTGATCTCAACTCTACCATAAGGAAAAACATTAGTCATCACAAAAGGATCAATCCACTTTGACCTCAACTTACCACTCATGAGTCCGAGCCTTGAGTTATACAATAAAACTTTCTGTCCAACCACGAAGTTATTCTTAGCTATCAAACTATCATGGAACTTCTTGGTCTTCTCCTTGTAGAATTTGGAATTCTCATAGGCTTCTAAACAGATCTCATCTAGCTCACTTAGTTGCAACTTCCTTTCCTCTCCAGCTTGATCAATAGAGAAGTTGCAGGTCTTTACAGCCCAGTAGGCTTTGTGCCCTATCTCTACATGAAGATGACATGCCTTGCCAAAGACAACCTAATAAGGCGACATTCCTATGGGTGCTTTGTAGGCAGTCCTATGCGCCCAAAGAGCATCATCCAGCCTGGTGCTCCAATCCTTTCTGTTCGGCTGCACAATCTTCTCTAAGATCCTTTTTATCTCCCTGTTTGAAATCTCAGCCTGCCCATTAGTTTGTGGGTGGTGAGGTGTGGAAATTCTGTGCACGACCCTATACTTTTTGAGCAAGGCATACATGAATCTGTTACAAAAATGGGTGACTTGATCACTAACGATGGCTCTAGGGACTCCAAACCTGCAAAACAGATTAGATCTAACAAAATCCACAACAACCTTAGCATCGTTAGTTCTGGTGGGATTGGCTTCCACCCATTTTGAAACATAATCAACAACAAGGAGAATATAAACAAAACCAAAAGAGACAGGGAAAGGCCCCATAATATCTATACCCTAGACATCAAACACCTCAAAAAGCAACATGGGTTGTTGAGGCATTTGCTGTCTCCATGAAAGTGAGCCGCCTCCTCTCTGACAAGGCTTACAAGTGCTACAGATTCTCCACGCATCCTTGAAGATGGTGGGCTAATAGAAACCGCAGTCAAACACCTTGCGAGCTATCCTCTGTATGCCAAGATGGCCACCTGGTGTAGAAGAATGACAGAATTGCAGGACCGAGTCAATCTCATGGTCTGGAATGCATCTCCTAATAACCTGGTCACTGCACAACTTCCACAAATAGGGGTCATCCCAAATATAATGCTTAGCATCGCTCTTAATTTTATCATTTTGAGCTTTAGATGCTAAGGGAGGAAAAACAGAAGCAACCAAATAATTCACAATATTAGCAAACTAGGGAGTGGGGAAGGAATCAGAAATACTATATAGAATGTACAAATGGTCATCCGGAAAATCATCCCGAATGGGTGAGTCCTTAGACGCATGCTCAATCCTACTTAGATGGTCAGCCACGAGGTTCTGTGCACCACTCCGATCACAAATCTCCAAATCAAACTCTTGGAGCTAGAGCATCCACCTGATCAATCTAGGCTTTGATTCAGCCTTCTTCAACAGGTACTTCAGAGCTGCATGGTCAGTATAAACAATAACACGAGTACCAAGCAAATATGAACGAAATTTCTCAAGAGAAAAAACTATTGCTAATAGCTCCTTCTCTGTGGTAGTGTAATTTGCTTGAGCAGCATCCAAAGTTCTGGAAGTGTAGTAGATCACCCGAGGCAGCTTATCAATCTTTTGAGCAAGGACAGCCCCCAATGCATAATTGGATGCATCGCACATTAGCTCAAATGGGGCTGTCCAATCAGGTGCTTGAATGATAGGGGTGGTAGTCACCGCACGCTTGAGGCAATCAAAAGCCTCTTTGCACCGGTCATCAAAATCAAACTCTACCTCCTTTTGCAGCATATTAGATAGTGGAAGGACCACTTTTCTAAAATCCTTGATAAAGCGCCTATAAAACCCTGCATGATCAAGAAAAGAACGAACCTCTCGCACGCAAGAAGGGTAAGGCAATTGTGAAATAACAACTATTTTTGCAGGGTCTACCTCTATGCCCCTACTGGAAATGATATGCCCTAAAACTATACCTTGTTCTACCATGAAGTGACATTTTTCAAAATTCAGCACAAGGTTAGTTTCAATGCATCTACTAAGAACTCTATCCAGACTATCGAAACATGCATCAAAGAGGATCCATAAATAGTAAAATCATCCATAAACACCTCTATGCAACTCTCTAAAAAATCACTGCAAATGCTAAGCATACACCGCTGGAAGGTACCAGGGGCATTGCATAGGCCAAAGGGCATCCTCCTATAGGCAAAAGTGCCAAAGGGATAGGTGAATGTGATCTTTTCTTGGTCCTCAGGAGCAATATGAATTTGTAAATAACCAGAAAAACTATCAAGAAAACAGTAATGAGACTTACCTGGCAAGCGCTCAAGCATTTGATCAATGAATGACAGGGGAAAATGATCTTTTATGGTTACCTGGTTCAGCCTCCTATAATCAATGCAGACTCGCCAACTGTTCTGCACTCTTGTGGGGATAAGCTCATCCCTTTCATTCTTAATTACTGTGAGGCCTGTCTTCTTAGGAACCACTTGGATTGGACTCACCCACTGGCTGTCAGAAATGGGGTAGATGATTCCAGCTTGTAAGAGGTTGGTCACTTCCTTTTTCACCACATCTAGAATGACAGGGTTGAGTCGTCGCTGTGGCTGTCTCACTGGCTTAGCTCCATCCTCTAAAAGTATCCTATGCATGCAGGTAGATGGGCTAATACCAGGAATGTCTACTAAAGTCCATCCAATGGCTTTCTTATGCTTCTTGAGAACTAGGAACAACTTCTCCTCTTGCTCAGCAGCAAGGGAGGCAAAGATGATCACTGGAAATTTTTCCTTGTCCTCCAAGTAAGCATATTTGAGGGTTGTTGGTAAGGGCTTCAACTCCGGTGTGGGTGGTGGCTGAACAGTGGGAGGAACCAGGGTAGGAGAAGAAGAAGGTTCCTCAACCTGTACCTCATAAAGTAAGTCAAAAGTATATGTACTTCCTGCAACATGGTTAGTGCATTATGACTCTAAAAAATCAACATCAAGAGGTACAACACCCAGAAAATCAGAACCAGACTCAAACTCAGATTCATTCTCAGCATAAAAATCAGATACAAGATCAAATTCAAACTCAGATTCAGATTCAATGCATAAGGAATGACAAGTATGCAGATCAGATAAAAATGGATGTTTCCTACCATGAAGAACAGAATCAAAATCAAACATATAATCATCAACAATCTGATCAATTATCTCAGCACAAAAAATAGAATGATCCTCAGATGAATGTTTCATGGCATCAAGAATGTTAAAATGAACAACAATATCACCAAATTCCATAGATAATCTGCCAGCATAAACATCTATCTTGGTTTGGGCTATTTTCATAAATGGCATGCCTAAAATAATTGGAACTGAACCATGGGAGAATCCCTCTTCCATATTAAGAACATAAAAATCAATAGGAAAAATAAGTTCACCAACCCGAACCAGCACATCCTCTATAAAACCTGCGGGGTAAGCAACACTTCTATTTGCCAAATGAATCACCACATCTGTAGATTGTAAGGGTCCAAGAGATAAAGAATTGAAAATGGATAGAGGCATGACACTAATTGATGCTCCTAGATCAAGCATGGCATTCTCAAATTTACTGTTCTTAATAATGCAAGGTATACAGAAAGTACTTGGGTCCTTACATTTCTTAGGAATGTGAGGAACATATTTACCTATCAATGCTGACACATTTCTACCCATGCTAATCCTTTCATTGCCTTTGAGCTTCCTTTTGTGGGTGCACAACTCCTTTAGAAACTTGGCATATCTTGGAATCTTCTTGATGGCATATAGCAGAGGTATGTTCACCTCTACTTTCATGAAGGTCTCCAAGATCTCCTTTTCCACTTCTTCCATCTTTTTGTTTGGAATTTCTCTAGGTGGGAATGGAAGAAGGATAGGAGGTTGCTGCAAGTCAGAATTACTAGAAGAAGGTCCACCCGCATGAAAATTTTTGTTAGGAAGCTTTCTCTTTTGTGCAACTATCTCATCCTCTTTTTCAGGTGTAGAATGAAGCTTGACAGGTTCAGGTGGAGGTGCTGCTACTGGTGGAGGCACTTCAATTTGGTTGCCAGACCTCAAGGTGATGGCACTCACATTTTTTAGATTCTTCACAGTTTGTGAAGGCAATTTGTCAGAAATTTGGGACTAAGCTTGGTTCAACTGAGTAGGCATCTGCCCCATCTGATTTGTCAGACTCTGAATGGAGGCTCTTGTCTCTTACTGAAATTGCATATTCTGGATGGTCATTTGCCTCACTAACTCTTCTAAGGAAGGTTGAGAAGGAGCCTCAGTTGCTTGTTGTCTTTGTTGTGACTACTGCTGCTGCTATTGCATTGGAGGAGGAACATATGGCTTGCTTGGACCAGCAACATTCTGGAAAGGAGGGACAGGCTGATGTTGTTATGGAGGACTTGTCCATCTCAGATTTGGATGATTCCTCCAACCTGGATTGTATCTGTTGCTTGAAAGATCATAATTATTCCGCTGTTGTTGGTTTTGCTGCTGAGGAGGTCTATTATAAATATTTACAGCATAAGCTTCAGGTTGCTCATTGACTCCAGATTGCTGCAAAGAAGGACATAGATCTGTATGGTGATCTGCAGAAGATCATAAACCACAGACTCTTGCAACAGGTGCAGATGTAGATTTTTGATTCATGGAAAGCTGAGTTACTATGTTGACCAAGACATCAAGTTTTCCTTCAAGCTTTTTATTTTTAGTAGATGAAGATGAATCCGTGGCCACCTCATGGACTCCTCTAAGGACAATAGCATCATTTCTTGCACTGAATTGTTGGGAGTTGGAAGCCATCTTCTCAATCAAATTCGTAGCCGCAGCAGGAGTCATATCACTAAGAGCTCCACCACTGGAAGCATCAATCATACTCCTCTCTATGTTGCTAAGTCCCTCATAGAAATATTGAAGAAGGAGTTGCTAAAAAATCTGGTGGTGAGGGCTTGCACACAATTTCTTGAATCTTTCCCAGTACTCATACAAGCTCTCTCCACTAAGTTGCCTGATGCCTAAAATGTCTTTTCTGATGGCAGTGGTCCTAAATGAAGGGAATAATTTCTCTAAGAACACCCTCTTAAGGTCATCCCAGCTGAAAATGGACCTGGGAGCAAGGTAGTACAACCAATCTTTTGCCACTCCCTCTAGAGAATGAGGAAAAACCTTTAGAAAGATATGATCTTCTTGGACGTCAGGGGGCTTCATGGTGGAACAAACAATATGGAACTCCTTAAGATGCTTATGAGGATCTTCACCTGCAAGACCATGAAACTTGGGCAGCAAATGTATTAGTCCAGTCTAGAGAACATATGGAACACCCTCATCAAGATATTGAATGCACAAGCTTTCATAAGTGAAATCAGGTGCAACCATCTCCCTAAGAGTCCTCTCATGACGTGGAGGTTGATCCATGTTCTCAGTATGAAAATTAGTAGTCGAATGCTCAAAATCAGAATATTCAGAATCACCAGCAATAGAATACTCAGAATGCTCAAAATGCACAGAATGATTAGGATGCACACTATGCCTAACTAATCTATGAAAGGTTCTATCTATTTCAGGATCAAAGGGTTGTAAATCACCTGGATTACCCCTAGTCATGCACTATATGCAGGAAATAATGTGTTTCTCAACAAGCACCTAGGGAGGGTTAAAACTACAACTATAGTCAAATGATATCCAAATGAGCTGAAATTTTGTGAGCAACAACCTAAAATCATGAAAAGATAGCACAAAAAATTTCAAACAAAAAATCAAATTCTAACTATGAAAACTACTTAAGCAAAGTTTAGAAAAATGGACAATAATACTTGAAAAAAAAACTTAGTAAACAGCTGATTTTTCGAGTTTGGGAGACCCCAAACAGCAAAAGCGGGTTGCCACAATATGGGAAATTTTTTTCTACCCCAAATGCATATATAATAATAGTCATTATGATACCCAGAGCAAAAGTTATGGCCGTTTTGCTAAAAACAAGTTCCCAAAATTTTTGTCTCTCTCAAATAATGCCACACCAAGTGCTCCTAGTATTTTTCACACAAAATATGGGTCAAAAGAAACTACCACACAAAAAATCAGCCAAAAATAACAACTTTAACTATCAAAAGAAAAATCGCTAATTAAATTGCAAAATCAGTCGCTAGTTCCAACTCGCTAATCACTGTTCACAGCAAAACACAAAACTGAAACAGTCGCTAAAACAGGGAATGCGACTGAAATACAAAATAGAACGCTACTCAAAACAAAAAACACACACTCAAAATCTAAACGACAAAGCTACACACAAAAGAACTAAACACTATTATGAACCTTTGGCCCACTGCTCCCCGGCAACGGCGCCAAATTTGATCGAGGCCGTATCCGAATCAAATAAACATTAAAAATGCAGTATCTTGGAAGTGATCCTAGGTCGTCTCCGAACGAGCAATGGTCAACCAAACACTCATAACAGATAGTAATAAAACAGTAATGAATGGGGGGGGGGTTGTTTGTTTTTGTAAATTAAACAACAAACAAATTTGAATTAGAAAATAACAGAATTAAAACATGTTGTTTCCCCTTGATTCACAAGCAAGTCTCTTATCCTAGGTTACGAGGATTTATCCCTAACCAGTTCAACCACTTAATCCAACCCTATATTAAATTACTAAGTGAAAATTAACATAAGGTTGTCATTATGTGATTAAGCAACACATACACCAATTAATCATGAACAAAACTGATCATTAAGCATGAACGTAAATTAAGCGCAGAGACAATTAATCAAGCACTAAGCATGCATGGATTAATAGCAACAAATACAGAGTAATTGGTGAAGAGGGAAAACTGATCAGAATTCAATAGTAATAACAAAACCTCAAAGAGAGTTGTGCTTGATCCTCAAGAGAAAACAACGCTGGAGACTTAGCCTTCCATTAATAAGCAGAAAACGAAATTGTAGATTGAAGCAGAAACAAAATTGCAGAAAACGAATTTTATTCTACGTGAACAGTGTGCATGAACAGTAAAAACTGGAATTCTAAAACCCCAGAATTATTCTCCTCTCCAAAAAAAACTCCCTAAACTAAAACCCTGGTGCTATTATATAAGTCCTCAGCCCCAAAGCTTACAAATTTGTTTCAAGTCCAAGCCCATAAATAAAATAAAATCTGGACAAGATAAGATAAGATTGGATGAAATAAAATCTGGACGAAATAAAATCTAGATGAAATAAAATCTGGATAAGATAAGATTTGATAAAATAAAATTGTCTGCTCTCTTCAAGTCCAAGCCCAATTCCGGATTCAAGCCCAATTGCTTATAATTCTCTTGAAATTAAATTAAAAACACAAAATTAGTCAAGTAGGCCCAAATGATAAAACTTCATAATTAATTTGACAATTAAGGCTAATCAGTAATTAAAATGGTGACAAAAAGGGTTAAGAAATAGGAGAAAATAATGACACATCACTCGCCCAGGCGAGCAAATAACTTCATCCTAAAGCAACCCTGCTTGCCTAAGTGAGTTGGTTACTTCATCATGAAGTTATCTAGGTGGCCCTGGGGCTGAAAAATGCCTCAACAGTGACCCTTTTTCCCTCCTTTTGAGTATTTTGCACATTTCCTTCCGAAACGTCAAAAAACCTTAAGCAATGCATGGAAATCAGTGTTAAGCAGCTCAATTCGGCTGGCAAGAATCCAAATGTATGCAAATGATCATCCCCGAACAAAATTAGGGTATGATAGTTGCCTTTCTTTACTTATCTTTTATTGGAAATAAAAGGGAAGTAAAGATAAAGACACTAATTTCGTTCGAGTGATCTCACCATCCAATCGGCCACTAGCGGAAGTCCAAGTAGTAAAACCTGTGAAAACATGAAGACATTGAAGTTCTTATTTTTTCTTTTCTTTTTCTTCTTCTTTTTTATTTTTTATTTTCTTTTTCTTTTTCTTTTTATTTTTATTTTCTCTTTTTTCTTTTTTTTAAAAGCATAGAAACACAGGACCTCGAGTCCTATGAAGCACAAGGACAAAAGACATTGAAGTCTTTGAGATGAAGACATTGTCCTATTCGGAAGCATAAATGAAGGCATTGTCGCCTTTTGAAAGCATAGACGACTGAAGACATTGTCGTCTTCGAAAGCATAAAGATTGAAGACATTGTCATCTTCGAAATGTAAAGGAGAAGATGACCTTGATTGTCTCTGCATGCCAACTTGATTGTCTCTGGAAGGCAAAGAAGACTAAAATAGTCTTGAAAATAATGAAAGCGAATGACCATGATTGTCTTCGCATGCCGATGGACTTGATTGTCTCTGGAAGGCAAAGAGACTCTCATAGTCTTGAAAACAATGAAAGTAGATGTCCATGATTGTCTCCGCATGCCGACGAACTTGACTATCTCTGGAAGGCAAAGGAGACTCTAATAGTCTTGAAAACAAAGAAAGAGGATGACCGTGATTGTCTCCGCATGCCGACAGACTTGATTGTCTCTAAAAGGAAAAGAAGACTCAAATATTCTTGAAAACAATGAAAGCGGATGACCATGATTGTCTCCGTATGCCGATGTACTTGATTGTCTCTAGAAGGAAAAAGAGACTCTAATAGTTTTGAAAACAACGAAAGTGGATGACCATGATTGTCTTCGCATGTCGATGGCCTTGACTGTCTCTTGAAGGCAAAGGAGACTCTAATAGTCTTGAAAACAACAAAAGTAGATGACCATGATTGTCTCCGCATGCCAACGAACTTGATTGTCTCTGGAAGGCAAAGGTGACTCTAATAGTCTTGAAAACAATGAAAGCAAATGACCATGATTGTCTCCGCATACCGACGGACTAGATTGTCTCAAGAAGGCAAAGGAGAATCTAATAGTCTTGAAAACAATGAAAACGGATGACCATGATTGTCTTCGCATGCTGACGGACTTGATTGTCTCTGGAAGGAAAATGAGACTCTAATAGTCTTGGTTGAAAGACATTGAAGTCTTCGAAAAGAGGCAGATGACCTTGATTGTCTCTGCATCCCAACGGACTTGATTGTCTCTAGAAGACAAAGGAAACATTAATAGTCTTGGTCAAAAGACATTGAAGTCTTTGAAAAGGGGCAGATGACCATAATTGTCTCTGCATGCCAACAGACTTGATTGTTTCTTGAAGGCAAAAAAGACTGTAATAGTCTTTGAAAATCATAAAATGACAGAGAACTTTGAGTCCTATGAAAGATAAAGGAAGAGGACTTTGAGTCCTATGAAAGATAAAGACGAGGACTTTGAGTCCTATGAAAGATAAAGTGAGGACTTTGAGTCCTATGAAAGATAAAGACGAGGACTTTGAGTCATGTGAAAGATAAAGTGAGGACTTTGAGTCCTATGAAAGGTAGAGTGAGGACTTTGAGTCCTATGAAAGACAAAAGCGAGGATTTTGAGTCCTATGAAAGATAAAGACGAGGACTTTGAGTCCTATGAAAGATAAAGCGAGGACTTTAATTCCTATGAAAGATAAAGGTGAAGACTTTGAGTCCTATGAAAGATAAAGGCGAGGACTTTGAGTCCTGCGAAACAAGCCGAAAGGTACTAGTACCAAAGGGCTTAACCTTATGAGAAAGCAAGAGGTTGACTCTTTGAGAGGGTTTCTCACTTAAAAGATAGGGCATTAGATTTGGGGAAATTGGTATATACAGAGAAGTCTATGCACTTATGAACATGATTTTTGGGATGCGGATGCATGCAACCTTTATCTTGAAATGCAGTAAATGCAGGCTTTGTATGCAACAATGCAATGCAATGGAAAATTGTACAATGACATTCTTTCCTATTTTTGTGATTTTGATTTTGATTTGACTTTTTTGCTTTTTTGTGGAAAACATAGATTAATTGTC
This sequence comes from Glycine soja, assembly GCF_004193775.1. Classification (NCBI taxonomy): domain Eukaryota; kingdom Viridiplantae; phylum Streptophyta; class Magnoliopsida; order Fabales; family Fabaceae; genus Glycine; species Glycine soja. Next base: position 29,420,761 of record NC_041012.1, on the reverse strand, counting down.
TCTTTTTGAAAAGCGTGATGATTCATGCAACCTCATCCTATTTTTTGCAAATCTCTTTGGGGACTGCCTTAGAGTGTATGTTTTGTTTGATCACTTGAAAATCTTGGAGTGACGACAATGGAGTCGTTTGACATTTAATCAATCAATCGAAATATTGATCCTAGGGCTCGCCCTCCCTTTTTTTTGTTTAAAAACATTGATTATTTTGCACAGTAAGAAAATATAAGGCTTTAAGACCAATCACATGCACCATTGAAGGATGGCTATGGGTTGTTACACTTTGGTACATGACCAAGTGAAACTTTCTTGATTTAAGATTATAGAGTGATGCCATGGGTCCAATCCCACTAATACTAAATGGCAAGGGCTGATCCTGAAAGAATATATTTAGCGATGGCTACCCTTGGATTCGAAAGGAATCCTTAGGAGTTTCACATGAGCGATCAACATTAGATGTACCCTACTATCACAATTGTCTTTGGGCATCTTCCACCCAACTCCTCTCTCTCTCTCTCTCACTCACTCACTCACTCACTCTCTCTCTCTCTCTCTCTCTCTCTCTCTATATATATATATATATATATATATATATATATATATATATATATATATATATATATATATATTTTAACATTCAAAAGCGTGCGCGGGTTCCATTCCAGAATCCCAACTTGAAAACAAAATTAGCCATTCCTTGATCCACATGGGCTTTATTGGGCTTGTAATGTGGTCGGGGGTAAAAGGGCTATGAAAGAAAGGATTAGAGGCTTAAAGAGTGTTTGAGTGTTACATTGAGTAAGAACCTCAAGAGCGTTGCTTTGTACCTTTTGGGTTGGGCTCTACTCCTTCTGTCTCATACGTTAGTCTTTCATTGCACTTTTGTGCCTTTCTTGTAGAATTTGTTGATCTTCTGTCTCTCTTTTTTCACTCGCCTTTGGCGAATTTTATTTTCTTTTCATTTTTTGCCCAACTTCATGCATGAGTATTTGCATGGCTCTTCCCACTGGTTTAGCGATGGTTCCCACTTAGGGTTTATATTTTTCTTTTGCTATTTTTTTGCTCTTTTTAGAAAATAAATATGCTTTGGCTTTGAGGGATTTTGTGAAATTACAAAAAAAAAATGAGCAAGATACTCATAATGGGGGCAATTTTTGTTAACATGGGGATTTTCGTTGTTCAAGTTGAGCTGCTTAATAGTAATCACTGCGCGATCCGTAAGGTTTCGCAACATTTCGGAAAGAAAATGGGCAAGAAACTCAAGTTAGGGGCAAAATGGTCCATTTTTGGACATTGCTCAGCCCCTGGGCGCACATGGGCCCAGTAGATGACTTAGGGGAGAAGCAACTAGCTCACCTGGGCGAGCAAGTTGCTTCTGGAGTAAGTCACCAGCTCGCCTGGGCGACTTGGGCGGCAAGCTCCTCCCCCTATTTTGCTATAAATAGGCATGAGGGGTTGAAGGAAAAGGGTCCCTGATGTCCCAAAGGTCCAGAAAGAAGAAGAAAGAAGAGAAAGGAAGAAGAAAGAAGAGAAAACAAGGCAAAAATGCTTCCGAATCACATCCGTGATCGATTCCTACACCGTTTGTCATTCGTTCTTCGGTCGTTCTTCATCGTTCTTCGTTCTTCTTCCGATTAGTACTTGCTTTTAAGGATTTGAATTTGATTTATGGACCCTTAGGGGACCCCTTTATTGTTTGTGCATCTTCATCTCCTTCTTTGACCATTAAAGCGAGTTTTGACCGATCGTTCATATTGTAATCTCGCTTAATCATCATTAAAATAAATTTCAACCGATCGTTTGTGTTGTAATCATATTTAATCAATGTTTAAATGAATTTTACCGTAATCTCGCTTAATCATCATTAAAATAAATTTCAACTGATCGCTTGTGTTGTAATCACGTTTAATCAATGTTTAAATGAATTTCAACCGATCGTTTGTGTTGTAATCTCACTTAATCACCATTTAAATAAGTTTCGACCGATCGTTTGTGTCGTAAATTCTTTTCATCAATGTAAAATAAGTTTTAACTGGTGATAGAGGCTGCAGGTTATCTTTAAAAAAAGGGATGAAGATTAATGAGCCAAAACCAAATAAAACCAACTCATGAACTTCTTCATTTCATAAAAAAAATCAAGAGATCATTCAAAGGTCCAACGCCTTAACGAGTCTCTCCTTTCACAAATCAAGAGATCGTTTCAAGGTCTAAATGCCTTAATAATTCTCTCTTTTCCAAAAATCAAGAGATCGTTTCAAGGTCTAAACACCTTAACGATTCTCTCTTTTCCTCGAATAAATGTTGGTGGCAACTCCGCGCGTTTTCCTTCAATGGAAGACACACCCTTGGCCCACCCGAGAGGTAGCAAGGGATAAATTAGTGTTTGGGATGTTGAAACATGGCTATGTGTCATTTCAAATCTTGACTTAGATCCTTTTGTAGTTTGAATTTTGGGACAAAACCTTAATAACACGCCCTTGATTGTTGTTTTTTTTGTTGCCCCCTCCTTTTTTTAATATCAACCCTAATTTTTGCTTAGACCGCCCTTTTGGGTTTTCAACCTATTGGGTGAGAACTTTTGATTTGCCCCTAGGTTCGCTTGAGGCTCATGCCCGGTGCCTCTCATTGCACTAGTGTAGGGCTTTGAGGTGTCTATTGCTGTCTTTCGTCGTGACCTTGTAGCAAGGAAGAAAAGAAAGAAACTGTATAGATTCTCAAAAATGAATTTTCAAGGATGAGAAATATTTGAAGGGTTTTCAATTGAAAGATTAATTCAAATGAATCCTATTCTTGATAACTCACTTTTCTCTCAAAAAGAAAAATTTTCAGGAATGATAAAAATCAAGTCACATGAATATCTGTGCTTTTTGATTTCAAACACAGTCAATCAACATTTACTTTTTGTTCTTTTTTTTTGTCATTTTGTTTGTTTGTATTTTTTTAGAGGAAAATGCAAGGATCATGCATGACATGTGACTAATGAAAATAAAATGTATGCATTTTGTAGAACAAAAGCATGTTAAATGTAGGTGCATGATAATGCAGTGATTTATGTGATGTAAGCTCAATTTGAGCTTGTAGGCCTAGGATTTTCTTCATCAATGGATTCCTTTGCTTCTTGGAAGATGAATGGCAGCGAAATGGAGAAGGAAGAGAGAGAGGAGACGCCACTTCAAGGAGAAGATAAGTCTAGAAGAAGCTCACCACCATAGGAGGCCATGGATAAGAGCTAGGAGGAAGAAGGAGATGAATGAAGGGAGAGGAAGAGAGGAGCGCGAAATTTTGTGCTCTAAAAGAGCTCTGAAATCTGAAGTTTAATATTCAAATGATCAAAGTTGAAAAAAATGCACACACATGACCTCTATTTATAGCCTAAGTGTCACACAAAATTGGAGGGAAATTTGAATTTCAATTCAAATTTCACTTGAATTTGAAATTGAATTTGTGGAGCCAAACTTTGGAGCCAAAATTTCACTAATTATGATTAGTGAATTTTAGTTATGGTTCAGCCCACTAATCCAAGATCAATTCCAAGATTCTCCACTAAGTCTGCTTAGGTGTCATGAGGCATGTAAAGCATGAAGGACATGCACAAAGTGTGACTATATGATGTGGCAATGGGGTGTAGTAAGCAAATGCTCACCTCCCCCTCTAAAATTTAATTGGATTGGGCTTCTACCAATTCAATTAAATTTATTTCCAACCACACACATCAAATATTCACTTAGTGCATGTGAAATTACAAAACTACCCCTAATACAAAAGTTAGTCTAGATGCCCTAGAATACAAGGGCTGAAAAATCCTATATTTCTAGGGTACCCTACCTATAATATGGAGCCCTAAATACAAGGATCAAATATAATGACATCCTAGTCTAATATGTACAAAGATAAGTGGGCTCATAATTAGCCCATGGGCTCGAAATCTACCCTAAGGCTCATGAGAACCCTAGGGCCTTCTCTTGCATCTTTGGCCCAATCTTCTTGGAGTCTTCTATCCAATGCCCTTGGGGGGTCGGATTGCATCATTCCCCCCCCCCCTTGAAAAGGATTTGACCTCAAATCCCGAGGTTCTTGAAACTCATTAATTCTTTCCTCAACACCTGTAAAAAGAATAAAAACATATGTATTAGTGATGTTGGGTATGTTAGAGTACGGTAAGGACTGAAAACCCCTTTCCTGGCCATCTTCCCATAAGAGAATATTGTTCCTCACCAACTAAATGAGTGGTGCTACAAGTATAGAAAAATATGGGACAAACCTTTTGTAAAATTTTGTTAAGATATTGAAGCCCCAAATTTCCCTTATACTTGGTGGAGTAGGTCACTCAGGAATGACCTTTATTCTCTTAGGGTCCATGGGAAGCCCTTGATCACTATTTAAAAAGTTAAGTAAAGTAATGGAATAAAACATACCTTTTTCTTTATTTTCATGTTGATTATTCCTACAAAAAATTACGACAAACCTAAGGTGTCCCACATGAGCACCTAGGTTTGCATTGAAACAAAAAATAAAAACAAACCTACCTAATGAGTCCCTATGTACACAAATCATGAATATGTTGGGTGCATGAGTGATTTTACAAAAGAGTGTTGCACCACTCAACACTTTCATCATACCACCTATCATAGGGATTTGGTGCCTAATAATACCTATTTTAGGCACCATCAAAGCACAAGGATTTAAGCTCTTACGAACCAAACCCTCATCCAATAACTCATTTACTTGAGGAATAACCTCAAGCTCAAGAGGTATGGCGGTGCTAAGAGATGTTTCCCTTGATAGGAGAAGGTAGAAAGATTGTTTAAGAAGGAGTGCCCTTTTAATATCACCTTTTGTTGCAAAATGATTTTCCTTCTTAACAATCTTCTTGGAGGAATCCTTTTCCTCTTTTTCCTTCCCCCTGGCCTTTGAAGACAAGGCCTTACTATCCTTCTTTTTCTTTTTTTTTTTTTCTAATTTTTCTTCCTCATCCCTCTTATCTTTCATAGTTAGTTGATCTTTGGCCACCTGTGAAGGTGTTTGAGGATGCAACACAAAATTAGTGCCAAGATGGGTGGGGGTAATCTCATTAGTTAGGCCATTATAAATGATCTTCCTATCAAATTGCCACGGCCTTTCTAAAAGAATATGTCCTGCCTCCATGGGAACTATATCACAATTAACTTCATCCTTATATGTCCCAATGGAGAAAGGTACCTTCACTTGTTGGTTAACTATCATTTCCCCTTGCTTATTGAGCCATTGAAGTTTATAAGGTTTTGGGTGGGGAATGATAGTGAGGTTCAACTTAGAAACTAATCTTGTGCTACAACAATTGCAACAAGATCCACTATCCACAATGAGAGAACAAGTTTTACCTAAAATTTTGCATCTTGTATGAAAGATGTTCTCTCTTTGGGATTGAGATAGATCACAAGATTGACCTCCAAGGAGCCTTCTAACCATTAAGAGGTCACCTTCTTCATGGGGGTAGACTTCCTCACTAGACTTTTCACCCCTTACTTCATCTTCACTTCCACTAGAGGAAGGGCAAGAAGTAGTCTCCTCTTGACTACTATAAATATCTTGACCCCTCATGATCATGGTTTTCTTTGTGGGGCATTGAGAGACAATGTGACCTCTCCCAAGACATTTGAAGCATTTAATGTTGCTAGTCCTTTCTTGGGAACTAGTCTTAGGGGTGTATTTCTCTATGGTCTTACCCTTATCTTCCTTGGGTTTTGAAGGTGCAGCCCCTAAAATTCCATGGGCTTGGTCCTTCCTTGGATAAGAGTGAGAGCCATAAGATTTTGAAGAAGGCTTTCTTTTAAGTTGTTGCTCCACTCTTATACAAAGTTGGACTAGCTCATCTAGGTCCCTATATGGAAGGAGTTCAACCTTGTCCCTCACTTCCATATTAAGTCCACTAAGGAACCTATCTATGCTTGTTCTTTCCTCTTCCCTAAGTCCAGCTCTTAAAAGGAGTAGTTCCATTTGTTGTCTATATTCTTCAACACTCATACTCCCTTGTCTAAGCCTTTGGAGCTTGTCCATAAGCTCCCTTTCATAGTAGGAGGGAATGTGCATCTTCCTAAGGGCACTCTTAAGATCATTCCAATACTCTACTGGAGGATCCCCATGAATCCTTCGTTCCCTAACAAGGGAAGTCCACCAATAGAGGGCATACCCTTGAAAGCTAAGGGTAGCCAATGGAACTTATCTCTCTTCGCTAATATGATGGCAAGCAAAGAGTTGTTCAACCTTCATTTCCCAATCTAAGTAAGCCTCAACATTATCTTTTCCATGGAAATATGAGAGGCTATTGTTAACCTCTTGAGGCCTTCTATCCTTTTCTCTTCTTTGGGAGTGATGTTTAGTATGTGAACTATGACGCCCTCTATAATAGTCGCTAAGTTCTTCACTTAAACTCTCGCAAGAGTCATGACTACTATAGGAGGCATGTTTTTCTCTTTTCATTTCTTTCATTATTTTCCTTCTTTCTTCCTCTCTTATTTTCTCTCTTTCATCTTGACTTATTTCTTCCACTATTTTTTTACCTTTTTCTTTTCTCTCTTGTTTTTCTTTCCACAACTTAAGGGATCTCAACTCATCTAATATCTTATACAAGGGGTCCTTAGGAGTAGAACCCTCACCATTAACACTGGATGAAGAATGAAGACTCATGTTGGTTCCTAAGTTTTCGTTCTTTCTTGTTGGGGGTTTGAAAAAAAGGTAAAAGAAACTATGGTTGAAAATAGCCAAAATAAACACTAAAAGAGGTGTGAAAGATAAGGTAAAAAATAATTGGTAAAAGGAAAGCTATCTAGGCGGTTTGACAATGGAGGGTAAAGGAAATAAGCTATGAAAGTAAGCAAGAAATTAAAGTGCAAGAAATGCAAACTAGGAGGATCCTAAGAGTGTTTGGATGACCTCATTTAAGGTTCCCAACAAAACACTCACTGTCCTAAGGGAAAATTGCCTAAAATTATTACACACAAATGGAAGTAGGGTGACCTATTGGAGGCTCCCAACTTACTTCCAATGAAAGGCCTTTTTGTTACAAAATTTGAAAGCAAAACAAATTGCCAATTACAAAATTACAAGAAAAAGAGTCCTCAATTGTGGTGGCTATTCTCTCTTTAGTATTTCACTCAATTTGGAGTGCTTCTTAGTCCAATAGCTCTTAAGGTGGTTGACCCCTTGCTTCTTGACTCAAATTCTTCAAGATATGGCACCAATCCTCCTTTCCAATTCCCTATATGGCAACTCACAAGCAAGGAAACAAAGAGACAAGCAATAACCGAAGACCAAAAAAATGAAATGAAAGCTAAACCAATAGAGTTTTAACAAGACAAATTTCCAAGGATTATTCAACAATTAAAGCAATGAAAAGCACAAAAAAGCAAGCTACCCTAGGGTGTGCATTTTTTTTCAACTTTGATCATTTGAATATTAAAATTCAGATTTCAAAGCTCATTTGGAGCACAAAATTTCGTGCTCTTCTCTCCCTCTCCCTTCATTCATCTCCTTCTTCCTCCAAGCTCTTATCCATGGCCTCCTATGGTGGTGAGCTTCTTCTAGACTCATCTTCTCTTTGAAGTGGCGTCTCCTCTCTCTCTACCTTTCTCCATTCCGCTGCCATTCATCTTCCTAGAAGCAAAGGAATCCATTGATGAAGAAGATCCTAGGCCTACAAGCTCCAATGGAGCTTGCATCATGTGGTATCAAGAGCATCTTCATCTAGATGATGTTCTTTTGCTTCCTCTATCTTTTTGTTGGGTGAATTCTCTTTAATTCCTTGTTCTTCATCTTATCCTCCATGTATATCCTCCATTGTCTTGTGGTTTGGTGCTGATTAGAGTAGATTAAAAAAAAAATAAACCGATTAAATCTTAGATCTACACTTGTTCTTGCATTTCTATGGTTCAAATTTTGTAGATCTACTCTTGAATCTTGTTTTTGTGTTGATTTTAGGTTCTATCAATTTTCATTCATTATATTCTTGTGCTGAACCTTTAGATCTAAATTTTGTTCCAAAATATTGATTAGAAAAAAAAAACACAAAAATCTAAGTGTAAATCACTTAATCCATGTTGTCTTAGAGTCATGTTTAGTCATAGTAATTGTCACATTATGTTCTAAGTTTGTGTTGAATTTTATTTTGTTGATTGAATTCTAGATACATTTGTTCATGTATTCTTGTCATTCTTAGCCTATCTTTTGAATTTTGAGTCTAATTCATGCATGTTATGCATGTTATTTAGTTCATAACATGTTCTAAATCAATTCCTAGAAGTAGTCTTGTTCTTGAACTTTTTTTTTTTTTTGCTTTCTAAGTTTCCTACATGATGCCTATGATGAAGTTGAGTTGTGGTGCTGAGTTGTGGCTGGATTTATGAATCAAAATAAATCTTAAGCTCTCTTTAATTGTGTTATTCAAGATAATTGAGCATAAGCAAACACAAATTGTAACTATCCAAGCCTTAAGCAACATAAACACTACTCTTGATTTCTAGGCTGAAATCGCTGGTGCTGGCAGCTTGAACATACGAACTTGTATAAATTACTGGGAATTGTTCACTACGTTTTTTGAGCTGAAACTTTTACTGAATTTTCTAGACATCTGTAAAAAAATTATAAAAAAAGAACCAAGCGATTTGGATTAAAGGAAAAAATAAGAAAAATCTCACTAGTTGGAAGAAAAATCAGTGTCCACGAAAAAAAAGAAAAGTGAAAGGAAAGTGTGCTTGTTGTTTTGGCTCAAAATTTGTTCTATAATTGGTGCCTATTTTATACCAATCCTAGTTCTGAAATTTCAATTGAAAATTATTGTGAAAACAAGTGCCAAAACTAGAGGTTTCTTGAGTCTTTTTTTTAGAGTTTTTCTACTCAACTCTAGAGCCATTCTAGGTTTCTCTTTAAGTCCTAGCTTGCTTTTTGTGCTTTTCATTGCTTTAATTGTTGAATAATCCTTGGAAATTTGTCTTGTTAAAACTCTATTGGTTTAGCTTTCATTTCATTTTTTTTTGGTCTTTGGTTATTGCTTGTCTCTTTGTTTCCTTGTTTGTGAGTTGTCATATAGGGAATTGGAAAGGAGGATTGGTGCCATATCTTGAAGAATTTGAGTCTAGAAGAAAGGGGCCAACCACCTTAAGAGCTATTGGACTAAGAAGCACTCCAAATTGAGTGAAACACTAAAGAGAGAATAGCCACCACAATTGAGGACTTTTTTTTCTTTGTAATTTTGTAATTGGCAATTTGCTTTGCTTTCAAATTTTGTAACAAAAAGGCCTTTCATTGGAAGTAAGTTGGGAGCCTCTGCTAGGTCACCCTACTTCCATTTGTGTGTAATAATTTTAGGCAATTTTCCCTTAGGATAGTGAGTGTTTTGTTGGGAACCTTAAATGAGGTCATCCAAACACTCTTAGGATCCGCCTAGTTTGCATTTCTTGCACTTTAATTTCTTGCTTACTTTCATAACTTATTTCTTTTACCCTCCATTGTCAAACCGCCTAGATAGCTTGCCTTTTACCAATTATTTTTTACCTTATCTTTCACACCTCTTTTAGTGTTTATTTTGGCTAGTTTCAACCATAGTTTATTTTACCTTTTGTTTTCAAACCCCCAACAAGAAAGAACCATAACTTAGGAACCAACATGAGTCTTCATTCTTCATCTAGTGTTAATGGTGAGGGTTCTACTCCTAAGGACCCCTTGTATAAGATATTAGATGAGTTGAGATCCCTTAAGTTGTGGAAAGAAAAACAAGAGAGAAAAGAAAAAGGAAAAAAAGAGCGAAAGAAATAAGTCAAGATGAAAAGGAGAAAATAAGGGAAGATGAAAGAAGGAAAATACTAAGAGTTAAGAAAAGAAAAACATGCCTCCTATAGTAGTCATAACTCTTGCAAGAGCCTAAGTGAAGAACTTCGTGAATATTATGAAGGAAGGCATAGGTCACATCTTAGACCTCACTCCCATAGGAGAGAAAATGATAGAAAGCCTCAAGAGGTTAACATTAAACTCCCATACTTCCATGGGAAGGACAATGTAGAGGCTAATTTAGATTGGGAAATAAGGGTAGAGCAACAACTTAAAAGGAAGTCTACTTCAAAATCTTATGGCTCTCACTCTTATCCAAAGAAAGACCAAGGTCAAGGAATCTTAGGGGTGAGACCTTCTAAGCCCAAAGATGATAAGGGGAAGACAATAGAAAAGCAACCCCTTAAGGCTAGTATGCAAGAGAAGACTAGCCCCATGAAGTGCTTTAAATGTCTTGGAAGAGGACACATTACTTCTCAATGCCCCACCAAGAAAACCATGATTATGAGGGGCCAAGACATTTTTAGTAGCCAAGATGAGGCTACTACTTCACCTTCCTCCAGTAAAAGTGAAGAAGCAAAAGGGGAAGAATCTAGTGAAGAGATCTACCCCCAAGAAGAAGGACAACCTTTAATGGTTAAGGAGGAGTGTAAGGAGGTAAGTGTCTCCTCCAAGAGGTTAGCTAAGAAGGAAAGACATTTTGAAATAAAGACAAATATTAAAGAAATTTCCCTTCTTAGACAACCTCCACATTTTCTCCTTTGTAAAAAGACACTTGTTAGCATTGCCACATCTCTTAGGCTTGAGTTTATTCCTCAAGTAAAGGAGTTGTTGGATGAGGGTTTGGTTCGCAAGAGATTAAATCCTTGTGCTTTGTTGGTGCCCAAAATAGGTCTCCAAATCCCTAAAATAGGTGGTGTGATGAATGCTTTGGGTGGTGCAACACTCTTTTGTAAAATCACTCGTGCACCCAACATCTTCATGATTTGTGTACATAGGGACTCATTAGGTAGGTTTGTTCTTATTTTTAGTTTCAATACAAACTTAGGCACTCATATGGGACACCTTTGGTTTGTCATACTTTTTGGTAGGAATAATCAACATGAAAATACAGAAAAAGGTATGTTCTATTTGATGCAAGCTCCATTGGAGCTTGTAGGCCTAGGATCTTCTTCATCAATGGATTCCTTTGCTTCTTGGAAGATAAATGGCAGCGGAATGGAGAAGGAAGAGAGAGAGGAGACGCCACTTCAAGGAGAAGATGAGTCTAGAAGAAGCTCACCACCATAGGAGGCCATGGATAAGAGCTTGTAGGAAGAAGGAGATGAATGAAGGGAGAGGGAGAGAAGAGCACGAAATTTTGTGCTCAAAAGGAGCTCTGAAATCTGAAGTTAATATTCAAATGATCAAAGTTGAAAAAAATGCACACACATGACCTCTATTTATAGCCTAAGTGTCACACAAAATTGGAGGGAAATTCAAATTTCACTTGAATTTGAAATTGAATTTGTGGAGCCAAACTTTGGAGCCAAAATTTCACTAATTATGATTAGTGAATTTTAGTTATGGTTCAGCCCACTAATCCAAGATCAATTCCAAGATTCTCCACTAAGTGTGCTTAGGTGTCATGAGGCATGAAAAGCATGAAGGACATGCACAAAGTGTGACTATATGATGTGGCAATGGGGTGTAGTAAGCAAATGCTCACCTCCCCCTCTAAAATTTAATTGGATTGGGATTCTACCAATTCAATTAAATTTATTTCCAACCACACACATCAAATATCCACTTAGTGCATGTGAAATTACAAAACTACCCCTAATACAAAAACTAGTCTAGGTGCCCTAAAATACAAGGGCTGAAAAATCCTATATTTCTAGGGTACCCTACCTACATTATGGAGCCCTAAATACAAGGCCCAAAATTAATGAAACCTTAATCTAATATGTACCAAGATAAGTGGGCTCATACTTAGCCCATGGGCCCGAAATCTACCCTAAGGCTCATGAGAACCCTAGGGCCTTCTCTTGCATTTTTGACCCAATCTTCTTGGAGTCTTCTATCCAATGCCCTTGGGGGGTAGGATTGCATCATTCCCTCCCCCTTGAAAAGGATTTGACCTCAAATCCAGAGGTTCTTGAAACTCATGGATTCTTTCCTCAACACCTGTAAAAAGAATGAAAACATATGTATTAGTGATGTTGGGTATGTTAGAGTATGGTAAGGACTGAAAACTCCTTTCCTGGTCATCTTCCCATGAGAGAATATAGTTCCTCACCAACTCAATGAGTGGTGCTACAAGTATAGAAAAATATGGGACAAACTTTTTGTAAAAGTTTGTTAAGATATTGAAGCCCCAAATTTCCCTTATACTTGGTGGAGTAGACCACTCAGGAATGACCTTTATTCTCTTAGGGTTCATGGAAAGCCCTTGATCACTATTTAAAAAGTTAAGGAAAGTAATGGAATAATACATACCTTTTTCTTTATTTTCATGTTGATTATTCCTAAAAAGAATTACGACAAACCTAAGGTGTCCCACATGAGCACCTAGGTTTGCATTGAAACAAAAAATAAGAACAAACCTACCTAATGAGTCCCTATGTACACAAATCATGAAGATGTTGGGTGCATGAGTGATTTTACAAAAGAGTGTTGCACCACTCAACACATTCATTATACCACCTATCATAAGGATTTGGTGCCTAATAATACCTATTTTAGGCACAAACAAAGCACAAGGATTTAAGCTCTTGCGAACCAAACCCTCATCCAACAACTCCTTTACTTGAGGAATAACCTCAAGTTCAAGAGGTAAGGCGGTGCTAAGGGAAGTTTCCCTTGATAGGAGAAGGTAGAAAGATTGTTTAAGAAGGAGTGCTATTTTAATATCACATTTTGTTGCAAAATGATTTTCCTTGTTAACAATCTTCTTGGAGGAATCCTTTTCCTCCTTTTCCTTCCCCTTGGCCTTTGAACACAAGGCCTTACTATCCTTCTTTTTCTTTTGTTTTTCTAGTTTTTCTTCCTCATCCCTCTTATCTTTCATAGTTAGTTGATCTTTGGCCACCTGTGAAGGTGTTTGAGGATGCCACACAAATTTGGTGCCAAGATGGGTGAGGGTAATTTCATTAGTTAGGCCATTGTAAATGATCTTCCTATCAAATTGCCATGGCCTTCCTAAAAGAATATGTCCTGCCTCCATGGGAACTATATCACAATTAACTTCATCCTTATATGTCCCAATGCAGAAAGGTACCTTCACTTGTTGGTTAACTATCATTTCCCCTTGCTCATTGAGCCATTGAAGTTTATAAGGTTTTGGGTGGGGAATGATAGTGAGGTTCAACTTGGAAACTAATCTTGTGCTACACCAATTGCAACAAGATCCACTATCCACAATGAGAGAACAAGTTTTATCTAAAATTTTGCATCTTGTATGAAAGATGTTCTCTCTTTGAGATTGAGATAGATCACAAGATTGACCTCCAAGGAGCCTTCTAACCATTAAGAGGTCACCTTCTTCATGGGGGTAGACTTCCTCACTAGACTCTTCACCCCTTACTTTATCTTCACTTCCACTAGAGGAAGGACAAGAAGTAGTCTCCTCTTGACTACTATAAATGTCTTGACCCCTCATGATCATGGTTTTCTTTGTGGGGCATTGAGAGGCAATGTGACCTCTCCTAAGACATTTGAAGCATTTAATGTTGCTAGTCCTTTCTTGGGAACTAGTCTTAGGGGTGTATTTCTCTATGGTCTTACCTTTATCTTCCTTGGGTTTTGAAGGTGCAGCCCCTAAAATTCCATGGGTTTGGTCCTTCCTTGGATAAGAGTGAGAGCCATAAGATTTTGAAGAAGACTTTCTTTTAAGTTGTTGCTCCACTCTTATACAAAGTTGGACTAGCTCATTTAGGTCCCTATATGGAAGGAGTTCAACCTTGTCCCTCACTTCCATATTAAGCCCACTAAGGAACCTAGCTATGCTTGTTCTTTCCTCCTCCCTAAGTCCAGCTCTTAAAAGGAGTAATTCCATTTGTTGTCTATATTCTTCAACACTCATACTCCCTTGTCTAAGCCTTTGGAGCTTGTCCATAAGCTCTCTTTCATAGTAGGAGGGAATGTGCCTCTTCCTAAGGGCACTCTTAAGATCATTCCAATACTCTACTGGAGGATCCCCATGAATCCTTCGTTCTTTAACAAGGGAAGTCCACCAATAGAGGGCATACCCTTGAAAGCTAAGGGTAGCCAATGGAACTTTTCTCTCTTCGCTAATATGATGGCAAGCAAAGAGTTGTTCAACCTTCATTTCCCAATCTAAGTAGGCCTCAACATTATCTTTTCCGTGGAAATATGGGAGGCTAATGTTAACCTCTTGAGGCCTTCTATCCTTTTCTCTTCTTTGGGAGTGATGTTTAGTATGTGAACTATGACGCCCTCTATAATAGTCGCTAAGTTCTTCACTTAAACTCTTGCAAGAGTCATGACTACTATAGGAGGCATGTTTTTCTCTTTTCATTTCTTTCATTATTTTTCTTCTTTCTTCCTCTCTTATTTTCTCTCTTTCATCTTGACTTATTTCTTCCACTCTTTTTTTACCTTTTTCTTTTCTCTCTTGTTTTTCTTTCCACAACTTAAGGGATCTCAACTCATCTAATATCTTATACAAGGGGTCCTTAGGAGTAGAACCCTCACCATTAACACTAGATGAAGAATGAAGACTCATGTTGGTTCCTAAGTTATGGTTCTTTCTTGTTGGGGGTTTGAAAACAAAAGGTAAAAGAAACTATGGTTGAAACTAGCCAAAATAAACACTAAAAGAGGTGTGAAAGATAAGGTAAAAACTAATTGGTAAAAGGCAAGCTATCTAGGCGGTTTGACAATGGAGGGTAAAAGAAATAAGCTATGAAAATAAGCAAGAAATTAAAGTGCAAGAAATGCAAACTAGGCGGATCCTAAGAGTGTTTGGATGACCTCATTTAAGGTTCCCAACAAAACACTCTCTATCCTAAGGGGAAATTGCCTAAAATTATTACACAAAAAATGGAAGTAGGGTGACCTAGCGGAGGCTCCCAACTTACTTCCAATGAAAGGCCTTTTTGTTACAAAATTTGAAAGCAAAGCAAATTGCCAATTACAAAATTACAAAGAAAAAAGTCCTCAATTGTGGTGGCTATTATCTCTTTAGTGTTTCACTCAATTTGGAGTGCTTCTTAGTCCAATAGCTCTTAAGGTGGTTGGCCCCTTGCTTCTTGACTCAAATTCTTCAAGATATGGCACCAATCCTCCTTTCCAATTCCCTATATGGCAACTCACAAGCAAGGAAACAAAGAGACAAGCAATAACCAAAGACAAAAAATGAAATGAAAGCTAAACCAATAGAGTTTTAACAAGACAAATTTCCAAGGATTATTCAACAATTAAAGCAATGAAAAGCACAAAAAAGCAAGCTAGGACTCAAAGAGAAACCTAGAATGGCTCTAGAGTAGAGTAGAAAAACTCTAAAAAAAAAAAAGACTCAAGAAACCTCTAGTTTTGGCACTTGTTTTCACAATAATTTTCAATTGAAATTTCAGAACTAGGATTGGTATAAAATAGGCACCAATTATAGAACAAATTTTGAGCCAAAACAACAAGCACACTTTCCTTTCACTTTTCTTTTTTTTTTTCCTGGACACTGATTTTTCTGCCAAATTGTGAGATTTTTATTATTTTTTCCTTTAATCCAAATCGCTTGGTTCTTTTTTTATAATTTTGCTCCAGATGTCTAGAAAATTCAGTAAAAGTTTAAGCTCAAAAAACGTAGAGACCAATTCCCAGTAATTTATACAAGTTCGTATGTTCAAGCTGCCAGCACCAGCGATTTCAGCCTAGAAATCAAGAGTAGTGTTTATGTTGCTTAAGGCTTGGATAGTTACAATTTGTGTTTGCTTATGCTCAATTATCTTGAATAACACAATTAAAGAGAGCTTAAGACTTATTTTGATTCACAAATCCAGCCACAACTCAGCACCACAACTCAACTTCATCATAGGCATCATGTAGGAAACTTAGAAAGCAAAAAAAAAAGTTCAAGAACAAGACTACTTCTAGGAATTGATTTAGAACATGTTATGAACTAAATAACATGCATGAATTAGACTCAAAATTCAAAAGATAGGCTAAGAATGACAAGAATACATGAACAAATGTATCTAGAATTCAATCAACAAAATAAAATTCAACACAAACTTAGAACATAATGTGACAATTACTATGACAAAACATGACTCTAAGACAACATGGATTAAGTGATTTACACTTAGATTTTTGTGTTTTTTTTTTCTAATCAATATTTTGGAACAAAATTTAGATCTAAAGGTTCAGCACAAGAATATTATGAATGAAAATTGATAGAACCTAAAATCAACACAAAAACAAGATTCAAGAGTAGATCTACAAAATTTGAACCATAGAAATGCAAGAACAAGTGTAGATCTAAGATTTAATCGGTTTATTTTTTTTAATCTACTCTACACAGCACCAAACCACAAGACAATGGAGGATATACATGGAGAATAAGATGAAGAACAAGGAATTAAAGAGAATTCACCGAACAAAAAGATAGAGGAAGCAAAAGAACATCACCTAGATGAAGATGCTCTTGATACCACATGATGCAAGCTCCATTGGAGCTTGTAGGCCTAGGATCTTCTTCATCAATGGATTCCTTTGCTTCTTGGAAGATAAATGGCAGCGGAATGGAGAAGGAAGAGAGAGAGGAGACGCCACTTCAAGGAGAAGATGAGTCTAGAAGAAGCTCACCACCATAGGAGGCCATGGATAAGAGCTTGTAGGAAGAAGGAGATGAATGAAGGGAGAGGGAGAGAAGAGCACGAAATTTTGTGCTCAAAAGGAGCTCTGAAATCTGAAGTTAATATTCAAATGATCAAAGTTGAAAAAAATGCACACACATGACCTCTATTTATAGCCTAAGTGTCACACAAAATTGGAGGGAAATTCAAATTTCACTTGAATTTGAAATTGAATTTGTGGAGCCAAACTTTGGAGCCAAAATTTCACTAATTATGATTAGTGAATTTTAGTTATGGTTCAGCCCACTAATCCAAGATCAATTCCAAGATTCTCCACTAAGTGTGCTTAGGTGTCATGAGGCATGAAAAGCATGAAGGACATGCACAAAGTGTGACTATATGATGTGGCAATGGGGTGTAGTAAGCAAATGCTCACCTCCCCCTCTAAAATTTAATTGGATTGGGATTCTACCAATTCAATTAAATTTATTTCCAACCACACACATCAAATATCCACTTAGTGCATGTGAAATTACAAAACTACCCCTAATACAAAAACTAGTCTAGGTGCCCTAAAATACAAGGGCTGAAAAATCCTATATTTCTAGGGTACCCTACCTACATTATGGAGCCCTAAATACAAGGCCCAAAATTAATGAAACCTTAATCTAATATGTACCAAGATAAGTGGGCTCATACTTAGCCCATGGGCCCGAAATCTACCCTAAGGCTCATGAGAACCCTAGGGCCTTCTCTTGCATTTTTGACCCAATCTTCTTGGAGTCTTCTATCCAATGCCCTTGGGGGGTAGGATTGCATCACTATTTCTTTACTTTTCTTAATTTTTTAAATTGTGATCAAGGGGTTCCCATGAACCCTAAGAGAATAAAGGTCATTCCTGAGTGGCCCGCTCCACCAAGTGTAAGAAAAATTTGGGGCTTCCAAGACTTAACAAACTTTTACGAAAGGTTTGCCCCATATTTTTCTATACTTGTAGCACCACTCATTGAGTTGGTGAGGAACCATGTTCCTTCATGGGAAGATGCCCAGGAAATGAGTTTACAGACCTTACCTTACTTCAACATACTAAACACCACTAATACATATGTTTTTGTTCTTTTTATAGGTGTTGAGGAAAA
Organism: Glycine soja; assembly: GCF_004193775.1. NCBI lineage: Eukaryota > Viridiplantae > Streptophyta > Magnoliopsida > Fabales > Fabaceae > Glycine > Glycine soja. The sequence goes on along the minus strand of NC_041012.1, from coordinate 29,403,030 downwards.
AAGCCCAGAGTTTCAAGAACCTCGGGATTTGAGGTCAAATCCTTTTCAAGGGGGAGGGAATGATGCAATCCTACCCCGCAAGGGCATTGGATAGAAAACTCCAAGTAGATTGGGCCAGAGATGCAAGAGAAGGCCCTAGGGTTCTTATGAGCCTTAGGGTAGATTTCGGGACCATGGGCTAAGTATGAGCCCACTTATCTTTGTAAATATTAGATTAAGGTTTCATTATTTTTGGGCCTTGTATTTAGGGCTCCATAATGTAGGTAGGGTACCCTAGAAATATAGGATTTTTCAGCCCTTCTATTTTAGGGCACCTAGACTAGTTTTTGTATTAGGGGTAGTTTTGTAATTTCACATGCACTAAGTGGATATTTGATGTGTGTGGTTGGAAATAAATTTAATTGAATTGGTAGAAGCCCAATCCAATTAAATTTTAGAGGGGGAGGTGAGCATTTGCTTACTACACCCCATTGCCACATCATATAGTCACACTTTGTGCATGTCCTTCATGCTTTTCATGCCTCATGACACCTAAGCACACTTAGTGGAGAATCTTGGAATTGATCTTGGATTAGTGGGATGAACCATAACTAAAATTCACTAATCATAATTAGTGAAATTTTGGCTCCAAAGTTTGGCTCCACAAATTCAATTTCAAATTCAAGTGAAATTTGAATTTCCCTCCAATTTTGTGTGACACTTAGGCTATAAATAAAGGTCATGTGTGTGCATTTTTTTTTCAAATTTGATCATTTGAATATTAAACTTCAGATTTCAAAGCTCATTTGGAGCACAAAATTTCGTGCTCTTCTCTCCCTCTCCCTTCAATCATCTCCTTCTTCCTCCAAGCTCTTATCCATGGCCTCCTATGGTGGTGAGCTTCTTCTAGACTCATCTTCTCTTTGAAGTGGAGTCTCCTCTCTCTCTCCCTTTCTCCATTCCGCTGCCATTCATCTTCCAAGAAGCAAAGGAATCCATTGATGAAGAAGATCCTAGGCCTACAAGCTCCAATGGAGCTTGCATCAGCCTAAGTGTCACACAAAATTGGAGGAAAATTTGAATTTCAATTCAAATTTCACTTGAATTTGAAATTGAATGTGGAGCCAAACTTTGGAGCCAAAATTTGACTAATTATGATTAGTGAATTTTAGTTATGGTTCAGCCCACTAATCCAAGATCAATTCCAAGATTCTCCACTAAGTGTGCTTAGGTGTCATGAGGCATGTAAAGCATGAAGGACATGCACAAAGTGTGATTATATGATGTGACAATGGGGTGTAGTAAGCAAATCCTCACCTCCCCCTCTAAAATTTAATTGGATTCGGCTTCTACTAATTCAATTAAATTTATTTCCAACCACACACATCAAATATCCACTTAGTGCATGTGAAATTACAAAATTACCCCTAATACAAAAGCTAGTCTAGGTGCCCTAAAATACAAGGATCAAATATAATGACATCCTAGTCTAATATGTATAAAGATAAGTGGGCTCATACTTAGCCCATGGGCCCGAAATCTACCCTATGGCTCATGAGAACCCTAGGGCCTTCTCTTGCATCTTTGGCCCAATCTTCTTGGAGTCTTCTATCCAATGCCCTTGGGGGGTAGGATTGCATCATTATGAAAATGCAATGCATGAATATGATAAACGATAAATCCAGGAATGATATGTCCATTACGATGCCATGAAGAGATGCATGATGCGATCAAGGAACATGCCAGAGTGAGTTTGCTACTTGCCCCCTAATTGAGGAACCTAATGTAAAGGATCCAAAAGTCCACTTCTAGTGATAATTCCAAAGGGTGGTTTCGAGTAACTTTAGTGGCTTCTAGAGATATCATTGTCTTATGTAATACATTGTGGTGATAGGGACTATCATCAACAATGCATCACCAAAAGAGAAAAACTCTAGAATAGGCTTCACTATCATCAAGCGAGTCGAAGACCCAACATGACCACAGATCAACCTCCACTCCTTACGGCTCACATAGACCTGGGTATAGGGCCTAATATCTCAATGTGTGTGCGAGGTGTAGGTGCCATGTGTGTGTAGAAAAAAGTATTTCTAACAATGAATGTAATCGATAGACAAACACACACCAAACACAACAACACAACAAAGGTTATGTACAAATATGGACAACATAAAAGATAAAAGGGAAAAGGGAAAATAAATAAAGAAGAAGTCATGTTAAAAACATTGCACACTGACTGAATGACCTAACTCTCTAACAGTCCCCAGTAGAGTCACCAACTGTCACAAGCTGCCCTTCGGCGGGGGCGCAAAAAGGCCAACTCGATGGGCATATGAGTTTGTCTCCAAGGGAGAAAACGAGCAAAGTCGCCACCAACATTTATTTGAGGAAAACGCTAGAAAAACCAAAAAGAGAAAGGTCTGCACATTTTGAAAATGAGGGTTCGGGAGTTGTTTACGCACGGGGAAGGTATTACCACCCCACACGCTCGTCATAAGGGATGGCAACCTCTAATCGAGTGTGCAAAGCATGACTTCAATATTTATGTATTTTCCGTTTTTTATATTTTTTTACGTATTTTCCCTTTTTATATTTTTTATTTTTTTGGGATCGACAAGGGTGTTGCCCCTGCTCCTACATATCCTTAAGCGCGATGAGGAAATCTGACCTATGTAGTTCTTTAAGTCTGAAATTTTGTGGTGTTACATTATTTTTATCTTTCTTGAAAGATTGATTTTAGTTATGAACAAAATGATATTTTGATTTTTGAAAAACGGAGGGAAACATTAAGGTGTTGGACCTTGAAACTACCTCTTGATTTTTGAAAGGAGAGAATCGTTAAGGCATTGGACCTTTGAACGATCTCTTGATTTTTAAAAGGAGAGAATCGTTAAGGCGTTGGACATTTGAAGCAAAAGGGGAAGAATCTAGTGAAGAAATCTACCCCCAAGAAGAAGGAAAACCTTTAATGGTTAAGGAGGAGTGTAAGGAGGTAAGTGTCTCCTCCAAGACGTTAGCTAAGAAGGAAAGAAATTTTGAAATAAAGACAAATATTAAAGAAATTTGCCTTCTTAGACAACCTCCACATTTTCTCCTTTGTAAAAAGACACTTGTTAGCATTGCCACACCTCTTGGGCTTGAGTTTATTCCTCTAGTAAAGGAGTTGTTGGATGAGGGTTTGGTTCGCAAGAGCTTAAATCCTTGTGCTTTGTTGGTGTCCAAAATAGGTATTATTAGGCACCAAATCCCTAAAATAGGTGGTATGATGAATGTTTTGAGTGGTGCAACCCTCGTTTGTGAAATCACTCGTGCACCCAACAAATTCATGATTTGTGTACATAGGGACTCATTAGGTAGGTTTGTTCTTATTTTTAGTTTCAATACAAACTTAGGTACTCATATGGGACACCTTAGGTTTGTCGTATTTTTTTTGTAGGAATAATCAACATGAAAATAAAGAAAAAGGTATGTTTTATTCCATTACTTTCCTTAACTTTTTAAATAGTGATCAAGGGCTTCCCATGGACCCTAAGAGAATATAGGTCATTCCTGAGTGGCCTACTCCACCAAGTATAAGGGAAATTTGGGGTTTCAATATGTTAACAAACTTTTACAAAAGGTTTGTCCCATATTTTTCTATACTTGTAGCACCACTCATTGAGTTGGTGAGGAACTATATTCTCTTATGGGAAGATGGCCAGGAAAGGGGTTTTCAGTCCTTACCGTACTCTAACATACCCAACATAACTAATACATATGTTTTTATTCTTTTTATAGGTGTTGAGGAAAGAATTAATGAGTTTCAAGAACCTCGCGATTTGAGGTCAAATCGTTTTCAAGGGGGAGGGAATGATGCAATCCTACCCTGCAAGGGTATTGGATAGAAGACTGCAAGTAGATTGGGCCAGAGATGCAAGAGAAGGCCCTAGGGTTCTGATGAGTCTTAGGGTAGATTTCGGGCCCATGGGCTAAGTACGAGCCCACTTATCTTTGTAAATATTAGATTAAGGTTTCATTATTTTAGGGCCTTGTATTTAGGGCTCCATAATGTAGGTAGGGTACCTTAGAAATATAGGATTTTTTCAGCCCTTGTATTTTAGGGCACCTAGACTAGTTTTTGTATTAAGGGTAGTTTTGTAATTTCACATGCACTAAGTGGATATTTGATGTGTGTGGTTGGAAATAAATTTAATTGAATTTGGTAGAAGCCCAATCCAATTAAATTTTAGAGGGGGAGGTGAGCATTTGCTTACTACACCCCATTGCCACATCATATAGTCACACTTTGTGCATGTCCTTCATGCTTTTCATGCCTCATGACACCTAAGCACACTTAGTGGAGAATCTTGGAATTGATCTTGGATTAGTGGGCTGAACCATAACTAAAATTCACTAATCATAATTAGTGAAATTTTGGCTCCAAAGTTTGGCTCCACAAATTGAATTTCAAATTCAAGTGAAATTTGAATTTCCCTTCAATTTTGTGTGACACTTAGGCTATAAATAGAGGTCATGTGTGTGCATTTTTTTAAACTTTGATCATTTGAATATTAACTTCAGATTTCAGAGTTCTTTTAGAGCACAAAATTTCGTGCTCTTCTCTTCCTCTCCCTTCATTCATCTCCTTCTTCCTCCAAGCTCTTATCCATGGCCTCCTATGGTGGTGAGCTTCTTCTAGACTCATCTTCTCCTTGAAGTGGCGTCTCCTCTCTCTCTTCCTTCTCCATTCTGCTGCCATTTATCTTCCAAGAAGAAAAGGAATCCATTGATGAAGAAGATCCTAGGCCTACAAGCTCCAATGGAGCTTACATCATATCCTCTCTTGTTCTCAGTATTACAACCCAAGTAAATGTACACTCTACTTGTACCACAAAGGATGTAGGCTCCAATTAGGGGTGGGAATAGGCTAGGCCGGCCTACAGGGGCCTACGACCTAGCCTATGTAAAGCCTGGCTTGAACTGGCCTATTTAATTAAAAGGTTAGGCTCAGGCTTTTTTAAATGCCTATTAAATTAAATAAATCAGGCTTAGACTTATTAGAAAGCCTTACAAGCCTGATAGGCCGACCTATATATAGATTTAATGTGAAGAAGGCTTTTAAAAAGGCCAGGCCGAACCAAAATAAAAGCCGTTGATAGGCTATAGGCCAGGCTCAGGCTTAAAAAATTCATCGTAGGCTAGGCTCAAGCCTTTCAAAGCCTGGCCTGGCCTGGCCTATTCCCACCCCTAGCTCCAATATGTTAAGACAAAGATATTTCAGGCGGTTAGTCATCATGTTAATAATCCAAAATCAATGAACTGAACCACTTAATTGAGTAATTGGATAAGATAATATCTTTTTTGTGATTGGAATGTTTGATCTTCATCATTGGAATGAAATGGAAATCATATTGCCATCTTTATTTTAATCCCTTTGAGTGATGTCCTCTTCACTTTCATAGTCTTTTGTTAGAAGGTTGATTTACTCCTTTTCAGATCCTTAGGATGAATCATTGTTATCCCAAGCGATGTAAGCCTTCTTGGTCCTTCTTTCTTCATGGCTTTTCTTATTATTCTTCTCAGGCCATTGCTCATTTGAGGGGAAATTTGCTTTGATGTGACCAAGTTGGTTGCACTTGTAGCATCTAAGAGTTGGAGAGCCTTCATGGGATCTTTTTCCATGGTTGAAATTTTGACGCCTCTCGATTCTTCTATTTTTGACAAATTTGTGAAACTTCTTCACAAAGAGTGAGAAGTCTTCTTCATCTTCTGATTCTTCATCTTCATTTTCTTCTTGCATTGATGAGAAGGCTTTTAGTGCTATGCTTCGTTTCCTATTGTTGGTTTCTTCATTTTGATTTAGTTGTTGGAGTTCCATCTCATGTTCCTGTAATTTGCCAAAAAGTGTGGCAAGAGACATAGAAGAAAGATCTTTACTTTCAGAAATGGCAGTTACCTTGGGCTGCCATTCCCTACTTAAGCATCTCAAAACTTTATTAATTAAATCTTCATTAGGAAAGGTTTTTCCTAAGGAGGCAAGGTGATTAACTATGTGTGTGAATCTTTTCTGCATGCTTTGAATGTTTTCATTTGTGTTCATCCTAAAAAGTTCATATTCATGGGTCAGTGTATTAATCCTAGATCTCTTAACATCAGTTGTGCCTTCATGTGTGAGTTGAAGTGTGTCCCACATTTCTTTAGCACTTGTGCAGTTTGAGATTCTAAAATACTCATCTATTCCTAGGGCAGAAGTAATAATGTTTTTGGCTTTAAGATTATATTGAACTCTTCTTTTATCTTCTTCAGACCATTTCTCTCTAGGTTTTTCTATTGTTGTGCCTGTTGATGTGCTTCCATCTATTGTGGAGGGAAACATAAAGTCCTATTTCTATGGCTTCCCAAATGTTGTAGTTTATGGGTTCAATAAAGATTTGCATTTGGGTTTTCTAGTAGTGGTAACCCTCACCATTAAAGATAGGTGGCCTATGGATAGAGTTTCCTTTGGGAAACAGAGAATTTGAGGAGGCCATGAATCTTGAAGTTGTGAAACTTTTCTCAAGATACCTGCTCTGATACCACTTGTTGGATCAAGTGGCCTCAGAATAATTAAGAAGGGGGGGTTGAATTAATTATTAATGTGTCTTGACTAATTAAAAATTTATCCTTCTTAATATTACTAGATTCAATTAGGCTTTACTACTAAGTTATGAGAAAGTAAAGAACAAAAACAATAACTTAGACAAAAGTAAAGCGGAAATAAAAAGTACACAGTGGAAAAGGAAAAAGTGTAGGGAAGAAGAAAGCAAACACAAGATTTATACTGGTTCGGCCACAACCTGTGCCTACGTCCAGTCCCCAAGCAACCACCGGTTCTTGAGATTTCCTTTAACCTTGTAAAATCCTTTACAAGCAATGAGCCCCAAAGGATGTCCCTTCCTTTGTGGTCAGTGTAACACCAAGTGGATGTATGCTCCACTTGAACTGATCCACAAGAGATGTACCCTCTCTTGTTCTCAGTATTACAACCCTAGTAGATGTACGCTCTACTTGTACCACAAAGGATGTACGCTCCAATGTGTCAAGACAAAGATATCTCAGGCGGTTAGTCCTTTGAAATCTTTGTAGGGTGAAGCAAAAGATATCTTAGACGATTAGTCCTTTGAAATCTTTTGTATAGAGGGAGGAGGAAAGAATCAAAAGAATTCTCAGATAGTTAGTTCTTTGAATTCTTTTGGCAAGAGGGAGAAGGAATGAAGAAGAAGAATAACACAAGTTTTTGGCCAATGAACTTTTCTTGATAAAGAAAGTATTGAGCAAAAACTCATAGAAAGATGTTGAGAATAATTGAATCAGAAAATCTGAGTTTGAATGAAAGGAATCAGTCTTCTTAAAATTCGTACCATGGTCACATATTTATAGTCATTTGATGACTCAAGTTAAAAGTTTATGACTCTTGGCAATTTCTTCAAAACTAGTCACTTTTTAAAAGTTGAGACTCTTTTGGAAACTAGTCACTTTAAAAGTTGTGACTCTTTTGAAAACTAGTCACTTTAAAGGTTGTGACTTTTGAAAAAATCTTCAGAAACAAGTCACTTTAAGAATTGTGACTTTTGGTAATTTATTTTTCAAAATAAGTCACTGGTAATCGATTACCATCATAGTATAATCGATTACACATCAACATATGTGACTCTTCATGTTTAAATTTGAAAATCAAAACATTTAGAAACACTGGTAATTGATTACAAGTATTGTGTAATCGATTACACACATTTGAAATGATTTGAAAATGTTTTATCACGAGTTGTGACTCTTGAAATTTGAAATCTAACGTTTTAAAACATTGGTAATCAATTACATGATTATGGTAATCAATTACAGCTTTGTAAATCAGTTTGAAAAGACTGTTGGCTACTGGTAATCGATTACTGGCTTCTGGTAATCGATTACCAGAAAGTAAAACTCTTTGATAAAAAGGAAGTAATTACATGACCTGTAAGGAAGTGTTGCGCAATCCGTGAGTTTCCGTAACATTCCGAAAGCTAAAAAAGGAGTAATTACATGACCTGTAAGGTTATGTAACATTACGGAAAGAAAACAAGTATTGTTACGAAATTCGTAAAGTTTTGTAACGTTACGGAAAAAGAATCACCAAAAAAAGCAAAGGGCGGGTGTATTTAGTAAAAAAGGGGGTGCAAATAGCAACCAGGCCCACTTGGGCCTTCCAGAATATTCCTCCAGAAGACGGTTGCTTCTGGAAGAAGCAACCTGGCTCGCCTGGGCGAGCTGGGTGGCAAGCTCCTCCCCTATTTTCCTATAAATAGAGGGAGGAGTGAAGAAGGAAGGGGTTCAGCCCTCTTGGCATTTCGTAATCACTTAAAATCAGTGAGGAAAATTGTTTCCGTGAAGAAAATCCAAGCCGAGGCGCTTCCGTAACATTTCCGTAACATTTTCGTGGGTGATTTCGCGAAGATTTTCAACCGGTTTTCGCCTTTCGTCATTCGTTCTTTGCTGTTCTTCGGTCTTCAACCGCTAAGTTCCCAAAATCGAACTTTTCAATTTGTTCTATGTACCCTTGGTGGTCCCCATTTGTTTCGCGTTCTTTTATTTTCATTTCATTTACTTTCCGTACCCCCTTTTGATGTGCTTTAGTCATTTGCTTAAGTCATTTTCTCGCCTAATAAAAAAATAAAATAAATTTCCACCGATCATTTAATTTGTAATATCCGCTAATTTCTGTTAAAATGAAATCCGACCGTTCGGTCATGTCGTAACCACGTTGGAAACCAAAAAGAGGTAAAATAATAATATAATAATAAAAAATATCTTTTAGTAAATAAAGCAAAAAAAAGAAATTGGACGTTTCTCTTTGGGACTTCTCTTTCTTAATTGAATTGACTAATAACTAAAGTGAAACTAAGGCTAAAATCAACTTGCAAAGTCAAGCTCGTCCGCAAAAAATCACTAAAAAGGATTTTAAGGTTCGATACCTCAGTTTTTCTCACCAAGAAAAAAATGGATCATTTTAAGGTCCAACGCCTTAAAAGGACCACCTTCCAAGTAAAAAGAATCGCTTGATTCGCCCTTTAAAAAAGAGAACTACGTAGGTCTGATTTCCTCTTCGATGGAGGATACGTAGGAGCAAGAGCCTCACTTTTGTCGACCTCAAAAATAAAAAAAGAAATAAAAGGTTTAAATACATAATTTCACACAATCCTAATCTAAGGCTGTTGTCCTTTGGGACAAACGTGAGAGGTGCTAATACCTTCCTCAAACGTAAATACAACTCCCGAATCTAGAATATTCTTTATGACCGGTTTCCTTCGTTTTTTCCGACGTTTTCCACAAATAAACGTTGGTGGCGACTCCACGCATTTTCCTCCTTTGGAAGACGCACCTGTGAGCCCCGCGTCGCCTCGCTCGCCCGCAAAAGGGTTGGTTGCGACAGTTGGCGACTCCACTAGGGACTGTTTTTGTGAGTTAGGCCTATTTTAGGAAAGTGTGGAATTGTGAAACTTTGTGTGTGATTTGTTTTGAATTGTGTAAATATAATAAATGTTGTCTTTTCCACATTTTTACATTGCATTCTAAGCGCCCACGGGTTTGAGTAAAAAGGGGCCCTATACCCGGGTCCATGGGAATTTAAGGAGTGGAGGTGAATCTATGGTCATGCTAGGTCTCCAACTTGTTTGATAATAGTGAAACCTCATCTAGAGATTTCTCTCTTTATAATGTGTTGTCGCTGGTATTCCATACCGCCGCAATATTATTATCTTGAGTGATGATACCTCTAGAAAACAGACATGTGAGATATGAATTGTTGGGAGTAGTTATTAGAGACCCCTAGATATTATCCTATAGGTCCCCAAATAGGGGCATGGAGCAAACACAATCTGTGCCATTTGTTCTCATGCATTCTTCTGCAAATAGCACATAAATTATAGTTTTGCTATATAGCTAGCGATATTTTGTCTCTCTAGAGTAATGCGTCACTTTTTAATACATACGTTGGGGGCGCCGCAATGCCTAGAATGTTGTATTAAAAAGATGGATCTTTTTCGGTCTCGTATATGTAAATTACCACTTGTTTTTCTTTTCGTTTCATGCATGCGCATTGCATCATTCATATCGGAGCCTTGATTCACCCCCTTTTTAGGTAAACGATGGGGACAAATCAAAACGGAAAAAGATTCTATCAAGTCAAGATTAAGGACCTAGATGTCACCAACCTTAAGGAGTTGGGACGGTTGATGGGACCCCTCCAAAGGCAAGCCTTTCGCAAAGTGTACGGAAAGATTTTAGATTTGACCATAGCAGGGGTGTTTACGGAAGCCGTTGTATCCCTCGCCCAATACTATGACCAGCCGTTGAGATGTTTCACGTTTGGGGACTTCCAAATAGTACCGACTGTTGAAGAATTTGAGGAGATTTTGGGATGCCCTCTTGGGGGAAGAAAACCGTATCTTTTCTCCGGGTTTCTTCCCTCCTTGAGCAAGATTGCAGCTGTGGTCGGAGAATCGGTGAGAGAGTTGGATCGTATGAAGCAAACTCGAAACAGCGTAGTGGGCCTACCGCGGAAATACTTGGAAGGCAAGGCAAGGGATATGGCAAATCAAGAGGAGTGGGTCCCGTTTGCGGATATACTAGCTTTGCTAATCTTTGGGGTTGTCCTTTTTCCAAACGTGGATGGTTTGGTGGACCTAGCCGCAATTGATGCTTTCCTTGCATATCACCATAGCAAGGAGAGCCCGATGGTAGCTATCTTGGCGGACTTATTTGATACGTTTGACCGAAGGTGCGAGAAGAACAGTGCACGGATTGTCTGTGCTTACCCGCTCTTTGTGTGTGGTTGGTTTCACACCTATTCCAACAAGACATAAGGCACCCGTGTCTGCTACAAAGTTATCGCTCGTGCATCGAAAAGAGAAAAGTAGATTGGGACCAATACTTGGCTGGGATAGGAGGCAGCACAATCAACTGGTTTCCTCGATGGAAGGAAGGAAAGGAGGGAGTTCTCTTCTCATGTGGGGACTACCCAAACGTTCCGTTGATAGGGACGAGGGGTTGTATTAACTATAATCCCGCACTTGCCATAAGACAGTTAGGGTACCCCATGAGGGGAGCACCGACGGAAGAGAGCCTCTCGCCTTTCCTTGTGAGAGATTTCGGCGCGCAAAGTCTGAAGATTGTACAAAGAGTCCACAAGGCGTGGGAAAGCCCGTTAAGGAAAGATAAAGAACTTAGGGGCATCCGTAATGGCATCATCGGTGGTTACCATGAATGGTTAAGAGTTCATGCACGAGGGTTAGATTGGCTCTCCAAGTTGAAAATTATTAACGAGGAGAACATCGAAGCTCCGAAAGAGGACGAAGAAGTCCAAGCTCTAAAATCAGAGCTAGGAAAGGCAAGACTTGCCAAAGAAAAATTCAAGTTAGTTGCTACAGACGTCCGGAAAGAGTGTGCCGAATTACGAGAGGAAAATGCGGCTACCGCAAGAGCCCTCGAACGAGAAACCAAGAGGGCTTGCAAGGAAGAGCATGGCCGAGATAAATTCTGAGGTGCTTTGTGGGGCAGCAACAATGAGCTCAAGCTCCGGAGAGAGGAAAGAGACCAGTCACGAGTACATGGCATGGTCTTAAAGGAGGAGTTAGTTGCTTGCTCAAGATCTAAGAGGAGTTTGGCCCAACACTTGGAAGCCATGGAGCAAAGCATGCTAGCTATAATAGGGTAGTACAAAGAAGAGTTAAACCAGTCTTTTACCCATGAACAAAAGCTAGTAGAGGACTTCGAACAAGCGTACGCCGAGAAGGAAGCAAGAGGGAGGGTGATTGATGCATTGCATCAAGAAGCGACCATGTGGATGGATAGGTTTGCCTTGACCTTAAATGGAAGTCAAGACCTCCTGTGACTACTAGCCAAAGCAAAGGCCATCGCTGAAGTGTGTTCAGCCCCAGAGGAAATTCACGGGCTGATCAATTACTGTCAACACATGATAGATTTGATGACCCATATAATTAGAAACCGTTAGGTTCTGTTGTAACAATTTTGTATGATCTTGGCTAGATAAAAGCTTTGTTCCTTTTTATAAAAAGAGAAGTTCTGAAACTCATCATGTTATCTAAAAAAGGCCTTGAGGTGGATCTAAGTGCTCTGATCATTCATTAGCATATTCATGTTTTGGTGGCATACTCACCACTGTTTGTTTCTTTAGGGAACTCACCATAACTAAAAAAGCACAAAGGCACCCCTATAATACCTGATCCAGAAATAAGATGGATAACGAAGAGGGAGTGCAAGAACAGATGAAGGCCGACCTATTGGCCTTAAAAGATCAAATGGCTTCTATCACGGAAGCCATGCTAAAGCTTCAAAAAACTATAGAAGATAATGCTACGATGGACGCTTCCAATACAGCCAGGGAAGCGGAACCGGTGCTACAGCCCGCAATAAACTTGGGCCGAGACAGAAACACGACGGGTTTCAATCGGAGGTATAGTCCTCAAGCCTACCCGTATGGTTTGCCTCCAGACTTCTCTCCCCGTACCGCTCCAGGCGATTTGAGCCAAGCCCCTACCTTCGAAGGGTAGCTCCCTCCTCACGCCAACTATCCTCTGCAAGAAGATGATAAAGGAGATGCCCATTTAGGCCCTCTACTTCCCCTCAAGGAACCAGCCCCCCATGAGTTGCCCCAACCAAACATAGTCCGCCACGTCCCGTCTCCATCCGCACCTGTTAAGGAACTTGTTCCCTTTGCAAAAGACAAGGGAAAGATTGATCTACTTGAAGAGAGGCTGAGAGCGGTAGAAGGCCTCGACAACTATCTGTTCTCGGATTTAGCGGATCTGTGTCTGGTACCTGACATCCTCATTCCCCTAAGTTTAAAGTACCAGATTTTGATAAATACAAAGGGACGACGTGTCCAAAAGGTCATCTTCGGATGTATTGCTGAAGGATGGGGGCATATTCAACGGACAAAAAGCTGTTAATGCACTTCTTTCAAGACAACTTAGCCGGAGCGGCAGTGGCGTGGTATACCAATCTGGAAGCTTCTCAGATCCGGTCATGGAAAGACTTGGCAACTGCCTTCATTAGGCAGTACCAATACAACACAGACGTGGCTCCTGATCGGAACCAACTTCAGAGCATGGCCAAGCGGGAACATGAGTCCATTAAAGAATATGCTCAAAGGTGGAGAGACCTAGCAGCCCAAGTCGTCTCGTCTATGACTGAAAGGGAAATGATCACGATTATGGTAGATACGTTGCCCACATTCTACTACGAGAAGCTGATAGGATATATGCCGGCTAACTTTGCAAACCTCGTCTTTGCCGGAGAAAGAATCGAGTCTGGAATGAGAAAAGGCAAGTTTGAATATGCTTCCAACGCTTCCCCCAACAACAATAGAAGAGCCCCAGTGGTGGGCACACGGAAAAAGGAAGGAGATACCCACGCAGTCACCACCGCCCCGACATGGATAAAAGCGCCCCAAAATGCCCAAAACTCATACCAACACAACCACCCGAACTTTTCGATCCGAGCTGGAAGTTCCCTCCCAACTCAAATGGAAGGGCCTCCTGCAACAGAAAAAACACCTGCCCAACACACAGCTCCAGCCACTCCCCGGCCAGCCAATAATACAACTCCTAGCGCGAGCTATAGCAATGCACGGTGCCCCCCGAAAGACGAGTTCTCTCCTATTCCCATGGCATATTCTGAGTTGTGGCCCTCATTATTGGAAAATCATTTGGTGGTAGCCATACCTGGGAAGGTCTTCCAGCCACCATACCCCAAGTGGTACAACTCGAATGCTACATGCGCATACCATAGTGGAGCCCCCGGACACAACATTGACTCTTGCCTGCCGTTCAAGTATAAGGTGCAACACCTAATAAATGCCGGCTGGCTATCATTCCAAGAGGAGGACCCCAACGTTAAAACCAATCCATTAGCCAGTCATGGAGGGGCTAGCATAAACGCCATCAAAAAGGATAGGCCGTCAGGGTCAAAGAGATTAAAAGATGTGGCTACGACTAGACGATTCATCCACCATTCGCTACAGGCAGCATACATGGTCTCTCGTGGCGAAGGCGAAAGTGAAAAATGTCTGTTTCATCTCGGGGAATCACACGACATCTCAGTCGAGGGTTTTGAAGGCATTGTTAATCATATAACTACCAATAATTATATCACGTTTGCGGAAGAAGAGATTCCCGTCGAGGGGAGAGGACATAACAAAGCTCTACATGTGTCTGTCAGATGCATGGACCATGTCGTCGCTACGGTACTCATCGACAATGGTTCAAGTTTAAATGTGATGCCAAAGACCACCTTGGAGAAACTTCCTTTTAATGCGTCACGTCTAAAACCGAGTTCGATGGTAGTACGATCTTTGACGGTAGTCGGCGGGAGGTGATGGGGGAAATCGACATCCCCATTCAGATAGGCCCCCACACTTGCAATGTGGTTTTCAAGTGATGGACATAAATCCCGCCTACAGCTGCCTTTTGGGGAGACCCTGGATTCACGCGCTAGGAGTGGTCCCTTCGACGCTTCACCAGAAATTGAAATTCGCGGTTGGTGGACTCTTGGTGATAGTGTCAGGCGAAGAAGATATGTTGGTGAGCTGCCCCTCCTCCGCACCATATGTAGAAGCAGCGGAAGAATCATTGGAAACAACTTTCCAATCCTTCGAGGTGGTGAGTTGTGCCTCTGTGGAAACTAGTCCGTTGCTACATTGTCTCTCTAATGCGTCCCTAATGGTGACACGGGTTATGCTCAGGCACGGTTACGAGCCCGGAATGGGTTTGGGCAAGGATAGCCACGGGAATGCCGATGTGGTCGACATTAGGGGGAACCCGTACAAATATGGGTTGGGGTATGAACCCGGGAAACCAAGAAGAAGGAATGCACCGTCAAGGCTCCGGGCAGATAGGGCATGGCCCGACCATGTTAGCCAGTGTTTCACAAGTGTCGGGATAATGTTCGAGGAAGAGGTGGTGGCAATAGGAGAGGAGTCTCCACAAGATCCGCCAAGTTTCGTACGACCGTGCCATCCCAATTCCCAAGTGGGAAACTGGCCCGTGATGAGCCAGTCGGAGGTCTATACCGCTGATTCAATGTAATTAGAGGCTATAGATTCCTTTCTCTTTTTTTTTTTGTGAAATCTACCTTATTAAATAACAAAGAGATCTTGTTTCATTTGTTCTTGCGATCCCACCTTTTCTCATATCATTTTGCATGTTTTTGTTTTTTGTCTTGAATGGTATAGATGTGAGGGTCGATTCTTTGAGGATCCTAACAACGAGGGTTTGATAATCGATTTTGACCGAGAAGTAAGTCAAACAATAAACGAAGAAGAGGAAGAGGATGTCCTTTCACCAGAGTTAGAGAGGTTGATCGCTCAGGAAGAACGCGAAATGAAGCCTCACCAAGAGGGAACCAAACTGATAAACTTAGAGACCGGAGAGGGAAAGAAAGAAGTGAAAGTAGGAACCGGTATGACCGCACCTATCCGCCAAGGTTTGATAGCCCTTCTTGAAGAATATCAAGACATCTTTGCGTGGTCGTACCAAGACATGCTAGGTTTGGACCTCGACATTGTGCAGCATAAGTTGCCATTGAATCCTGGGTCTTCCCCGGTTAAACAAAAACTATGAAGGATGAGACCCGAAATGTCTTTGAAAATTAAAGAAGAAGTAAGAAAGCAGTTCGATGCGGGTTTCTTGGCTGTAGCTCGATACCCGAAATGGGTAGCCAAAATCGTCTCGGTCCCAAAAAAGGACGGCAAAGTGCGAATGTGCGTAGACTATCGGGACTTAAACCGAGCCAGTCCTAAAGACAATTTTCCCTTGCCACACATTGATATACTGGTAGATAATACAGCCAAGTTCACCCTTTTCTCCTTTATGGATGGTTTCTCAGGGTATAATCAGATAAAGATGGCACCCGAAGATGTGGAGAAGACTACTTTCGTCACCCTATGGGGAACATTCTGCTACAAAGTGATGGCCTTCGGGCTGAAAAATGTTGGGGCAACCTATCAGCGTGCCATGGTAGCGTTGTTCCATGACATGATGCATAAAGAGATAGAAGTCTATGTAGATGACATGATTGCCAAATCTCGGACCGAGGACGAACACCTCGTCAATCTGCGTAAGCTGTTTGGAAGGTTGCGGAAATACCAACTTAAACTAAACCCCGCCAATTGCACCTTTGGGGTGAAATCGGGGAAGTTATTGGGATTTATCGTGAGCCAGAAAGGGATAGAGATAGATCCCGAGAAAGTGAAGGCCATTCTTGAAATGCCAGAGCCATGCACGGAGAAGCAGGTTCGAGGTTTTCTGGGCAGGTTGAACTACATTGCGAGATTTATCTTGCAACTCACCCCTACTTGCGAGCCCATCTTCAAACTATTGCATAAGAACCAGGCGGTCCTGTGGAACAGCGACTGCCAAGAGGCCTTCGAAAAAATCAAACAGAGCCTCGCGAATCCCCCGGTGCTCATGCCACCTGTAACAGGAAGACCTCTTTTCCTGTACATGACTGTGTTAGACGAGTCTATGGGGTGCGTGTTGGGTCAGCACGATGACTTTGGGAAAAAGGGACAAGCCATTTACTATTTAAGCAAGAAGTTTACCGCCTGTGAGATGAATTACTCAATGTTGGAAAGGACGTGCTGTGCCTAGGTATGGGCGTCACATCGTCTTAGGAGTACATGCTCAGTCATACCACGTGGCTTATTTCAAAAATGGATCCCGTGAAATACATCTTTGAGAAACCGGCCCTCACGGGACGAATCGCTAGGTGGCAGGTACTACTATCTGAATTCAATATTGTGTACGTCACCCAAAAGGCGATAAAGGGAAGCGCCTTGGTAGATTATTTGGCCTAACAACCCCTCCCAGATTATCGGCCGATGCACCCTAAGTTCTCGGATGAAGACATCAAGGCCCTATTCAATGAGAAGCGGACGCACGAGGATATAGACAAATGGATTGTTTGTTTCGATGGGGCATCTAATGCTTTGGGCATGGAGTAGGGGCAGTCCTTGTATCTTCGAATGATCAATGTATTCCTTTCATGGCCAGGCTAGGTTTCGATTGTACCAACAATATGGCCGAATATGAAGTGTGCGCCCTTGGGATTCAAGGGGCCATTGATTTTGACGTAAAGCTACTCAAAGTGTATGGAAACTCGGCTTTGGTAATACGCCAGTTGAGAGGAGAATGGGAAACTAGGGATCCAAAGTTGATACTCTATCAAACTCATATCTTGAAGTTAGCCGAATTATTTGACGACATTTCTTTCCACCACATACCTCGGGAAGAGAACCAAATGGCCGATGCATTGGCCACCTTGGCATCCATGTTTTAACTTGCCCCACACGGGGATCTGCCGTACATTGAATTCAGATCTCGGGGCAAGCCGACACATTGTTGTGCGATAGAGGAAGAGCGAGATGGGAAACCTTGGTATTTTGACATCAAACAATATGTTGAGAACAAAGAATATCCACCAGGGATTTCCGACAATGACAAAAGAACGTTAAGGAGATTGGCCACTGGTTTCTTTGTGAGTGGTACCATTCTGTACAAACGAAACCATGGCATGACCCTCCTGTGATGCGTAGATGCCAAAGAGGCGAACTACATGATTGAGGAAATCCACGGGGGTTCATTTGGGACACATGCCAATGGGCATGCTATGGCCAAGAAGATCCTTAGAGCAGGTTATTACTGGCTCACTATGGAAAGCGATTGTTGCGCCCATGTAAGGAAATGTCATAAATGTCAAGCATACGCGGACAATGTTAATGTTCTGCCACATCCTCTGAATGTCATGTCCGCCCCTTGGCCTTTTTCCATGTGGGGGATAGATGTCATTGGGGCCATCGAACCCAAAGCTTCGAACGGTCATCGCTTCATTCTCGTGGCGATAGATTATTTCACCAAATGGGTCAAAGCGGCTTCTTATACCAATGTCACGAGGAGTGTGGTGGTCAGATTCATAAAGAAGGAACTGATTTGTCGATATAGACTCCCTAAGAAGATCATTACTGACAATGGCACCAATCTGAACAACAAAATGATGCAGGAAATGTGTGGGGATTTCAAGATCCAGCATCATAACTCCACCCCCTATCGGCCAAAGATGAACGAGGCTATGGAGGCTGCAAATAAAAATATTAAGAAGATTATTCAGAAGATGACAGTGTCATACAAAGATTGGCATGAGATGTTGCCTTTTGCACTGCATGGATATCGAACCTCAGTACGAACTTCTATTGGGGCAACGCCATATTCCTTGGTTTATGGGATGGAAGCGGTACTCCCATTTGAGGTAGAGGTCCCTTCCCAGAAGATACTAACGGAGTCGGGCCTAAAAGAATCAGAGTGGGCTCAAACATGCAACGACCAACTCAACCTTATTGAAGGTATGCATTTGACGACCATGAGCCATGGGCGCCGGTATCAACAAAGGATAAAGAATGCATTCGACAAGAAGGTACGCCCGTGCAAGTTCAATCAGGGGGACCTTGTCCTGAAAAAGATATCCCACGCTGTTAAAGATAATCGAGGGAAGTGGGCCCCGAATTACGAAGGACCTTTCGTTTTGAAAAAGGCTTTTTCTGGGGGGGCTCTGGTGCTCACCAACATGGATGGCGAGGAGCTACCCTCGCCCATGAACTCCGATGTCGTTAAGCGATATTATGCTTGAAATCTGGGGCAATTGAGGAAACCACTGCATGTTCTTTTTATTTTTGTGTTTTTGTTCTTCTTGGTTTCCTCCAGGGATTCATGTCTGCTATAATTGTCTCGTCACAGTTCTTTAAAAGGAGAGAACATGGGTTTAAGGCTTCAGTCCTCACTTTGGTTTTAAACCATGTGCAGTTTGTGATAACCTGAGCCTTTTTGCTCAGTTCATGGGGTTCCCCAAGCGCTTAATTAAAACTGAACCCAACCAGCTTTCACTAAGAAGATTATTGCATTTAAAAACATTCATGCATACGAATGCATATTTTTGTGATAACAGGGGCAGAATCGTCTTAGGCAACGGTCCGAGGTCGAGACAAGGTTAAAGGCAGAAACCAATCAAGGTAAGATGACGATGCGGTCATGGTTTGCCACGCATTGTTGTTTCCTACTTTCAGGTACTTAGGGACGGACACAAGGTGAGGCTAGGGTCATGACCAATAAGTCGCCATCCTTTGCCTAGCCCGGGACAAACGGAAAGCGCCGCTGCAAGGCAGCCTAGTATCCCTTAAATTCACAGTAATTACTGTTGCGTCTTTAAAATAAATAATGGATGCCTAATCTACCTTGAGTGAGTTCGAGTAAGCGAACGCCGACTCGTAGAGGGCCATGCTTATGTCTTCCCTAAAAAAAAAAAGCACTGGTTAGCTCACCTGGGCGAGCTGAGCTCACCTGGGCGAGCACCCCTGCACCTGCAAATATAAAAAACGAGGGTGAGGGAGTTTTTTGCACCCCAAAAACTTCCCCCCCTCATTCAAAAAAGAAAGCTCATGGGATTCACGAGTTTGCAGCCCTAAGATAACCATTTTTTGCGTTTTTTGATTTCGTTTTGCGCTATTATTCGTCTCCAACAAGTAAGTACCTCATTGTTGGGCTCTCTAGCTTTCCATTGATGTATTTTGTTGCTCTAAATTGCATGTATTTGCTAAAAAATGTGAGGGATTTATCCTCAAATTGTTGCTTGTTTTTGTTGGATTGAGGGGTTGTAAAGGATGGCCTTAGGCCTAGGGTGCATTCTGAAGCAATGGGGCATACCACATTGCCCCCACTCTCTTCCTATTCATGCCTAAACATGCGCCCACCAAGTTCTTGGTGAAATGCCTCAATGACATATGGGCATGGTTTTGTAAGCTTGGGATTGTTGGACTATTTTATATGTATAGGGACAACATGAAGGATTTAAAATGAGTGCCCGAATGTGATTCTAGGCCTAGGAACCCAAGCTTTTAATTTCAATACAAGGAAGCATGACTTACGCCTAGGAATCTAAGTTTGGTTTTGAATGTAAAAAGGCATGAATATTAGGACATGTTTGAGAGGTTTTTATTAGAATTTAAATTTGGCTGCCCCATGAGGAATACCTTTCACCTAGGTAGCATGGAAAATACCTCCTTTCAACGGTATGTATACATGTAAATATATATAGCATGGAAATGCCTTGCAAAGTGTGTGAATATATGGCATAAAAATACCTTGCAAAGTGTGAACATATAGCAAATAATGCATTTCAAAAAATTTGTGTATGTAGGATAGGTAGCGTAAAATGCCTCTCAAAATATGTATATTTGTGGATAGGTAGCATAAGGAGCCTTTCAAAAAATTTACCCATGTCAGAAATGGCACGACAATGCTTCCTAAATGAATATATGATGTGGAATTGCCTTTCAAGTGTAGATAGATAACATGAAAGTTCCTTATCAAATAAATGCAAGTGTGTGCGTGACATGAGTTTGGCTCTCCAATGTGCATATATAAGCAAATATGAAACAACAAAAATGTATATGTTAATAAAATACTCCAAATGTGCGTAGGTAGTTTATGGTAGTAGAATACTTAGGATATGAACATGTGTAATTTTGACACAATACCTTGAGCATGCGTATGTGTATTCTTTTCAAAAAAATATATATGTGTGGTAACTAGAATGTTTTGAATATCCTTGTATGTTGATATAAATAGTAGGATATTTTACGCATATGCATGTTCATAAATGTTTTACATTAAGGAAATGTTTGCACAAGTTTGTTCTAAATCGGAAAGATTAGCATGCCGTTTTTGCTTTAAAATAAGCGTTTTCTTGTAAACTAAACTTTCCAAATGTTTGTCCTCGCAGGAAATGGCTCCGAGAAAGCTTTCCGCAAAGAGATCTAGGAAGGATACCGCGGCTGAAGGGACCAGTGCCGCCCCCGAGTTTGACAACCATCGTTTCAAGAGTGCTGAGCACCAGCAGCGTTTCGAGGCCATCAAAGAGTGGTCGTTCCACCGAGAGAGACGCGTCCAGCTCAGGGATGATGAGTACGCAGATTTTCAGGAAGAGATAGCACGCCGGTGTTGGATGTCGCTGGTCACTCCCATGGCTAAGTTTGACCCGAATATAGTTCTAGAGTTTTACGCTAATGCTTGGCCCACGAAGGACGGCGTGCGGGACATGCGGTCATGGGTAAGGGGTCAGTGGATTCCTTTTGATGCCGACGCCCTCAGCCAGTTCCTGGGAGACCCACTAGTGTTAGAGGAGGGCCAGGAGTGTGAGTTTAGTTAGAGAAGGAACCGGGCCGATGGATTTGACCAGGAGACCATTGCCCAGCTGTTACGTATACCGGGTCAGGATTTTGCCCGGACCGTTGCCGGGAGACGGGTGCGGATCATGCGCACCAACATGACTACCTTGACCCAGACGTGGATGACGTTGCTGCTCAGCAACATCCTGCCCAGCGATTATAACTCCGACCTCCCTCTGCCGAAGTGTCAGCTGGTGTATGCCATCCTGACACGGATGAGTGTCCATGTGGCTCAGTTGATCGCTGACGCCATTTATTTGTTTGTAGGTATGCCACCTACCAGGCACCCTCTAGACCTAGATAAGTCTAACAGGGCCCTTGGTTTTCCAGCATTGATCACGGGTCTCTGCCAGTCATTCGGGGTTCCCGTCACACCTAGTAAGGTTATTCGACCGCCGATCACTCGGGCCTTCATTGAGAAGTATTGCACGCGTAGACAGGCGTAGGGTGATGCACTGCAGGCCACAGACGCACCGCCACCACCTCATCAGGCTGATCCAGCTGGGTCATTTGGCATGGAGTGGTATTTATAGCACTTGGTTCGCCAGCAGGCGGCCAACCACAGGGGGCAGGTGCAGATACATGAATGTCTTTACTAGCTCAGCCTCAGTCAGTAGAGCCAGGGTTTCGCTCCTTTTGCGTGCCCTACTCCAGATCAGTTCAGGGCTGAGGTTGCATGTCCCGGAGATTGGCCTGAGGCCCAGGCAGGGGAGGCGCCCGTAGAGGCTCCCGGCGACATGGAGGAGGCCCGCATGGATGAGGAGATGACAAATTTACTCGATTTCTTGGGAGGGAGCGGAGCCACATGACCAGGGGATCCCCAGATTCATATTCTCTTTTATGTTTCCTCTTTTATCTGTTACATATCATTTTATTTTTATAACTTGAGGGACTAACGTTTGTTTTGTTTTTTTCGATTGTCTTTCATTTTGTGCATACATTTTGTTTGGACTGTTGCGTTAGTGCTTACTTCGTTATTGTCGATAATATTTGTTGAAATTCCGGAACCTTGTAGAGTTTTCCTTTAGTAACGTCGTCCTAAAAATAAAACGAACAAAAATCATGGTAACACCAAGAATAGAAAAAAAGAAAAAATGTATGGAAAGATTTTGTGTGTGTGTAAATAAGGTGTGAAAAGAAATTCTCGTGTGTGAGTAATGAGTGTATATAAAGAAACTTTTGTATGAACCACGAGAGTATGTTAAAAAAAACAAAAACAAAAAAAGAAATCTTTGAACAGGAATAGAGTTTGTATATAGACCGTGTTGATATAAAGAGAAAGAGTTTTAATGTGTGTGTATACAGAAAAAGTTCGTCATGTATAGGAATGTAGGTGTACAAAGAAAAGCTTTTCTCATAGATGGAAATGGATGTATAGTTTTTTGAACATAAAAAAATGAAACGAAAAGAAAAAAGAAAGAAAGACCTCGAAGGTCGGCATGTTATGGTCATAGGAAGCATAAATCATTCGTAGAGAGCAAACGTATCTTTTGGAAACAAGGGACTGACGCTAAGAGTTTATTTTCCGGAATAACCGAGATAAGAATGGATGGATTCATTGAATTGATGAAAGAACATAATTTGGAAATATTGGGTTTACTTGTGTAAATCCCAAGCCTTAGTATCACAATGCCATAAACTGGATGCTTGAGTACCCACCTAGCTGTAGCCATGACTAATTTTGCACGTTGTTTCCAAATCATCATTGTTATGCGTGCCTCGTGGAAATAATATGGAAATTCAACCCAAGACTGACGCCTTGACACGCGAATTTGTTTTGCCCCAGATATCAAAATCGTGCTCGCACGATGAAAAGACCATGTTGAGACACAACCTTAGGCTGCTTTGAACCTTGGCCTATGAAAAGAATCCTCATCCTTTCCCCCGAAGAAAAGGACAGCAGAATCTCCTCAAGGGAGAGCGAATAACGAATGCTAAAATACGAATTCCTAAACAAAGATCGGAAAGGAAGAAATGAAAAGAAAGAAAAGAAAAGGAAAGAAAGGATTCCCGATCGAAGATCGGAAGAAAGTAAAAAGGAAAAGATCGGAGGAAAACAGAATAATTCCCGATCAATAATGGAAAGCAAGAAAGAGAACAGGAGATCTTCGGACCAGATAAATTTTCGACGAGGTAAATAGCCGCCGGCAAAGGAAAACCCATTTTTTAAGTGGTTATTCCTTTGGGATTGCCATTCAAAGTCGTTCTCGACTGGCGATATCGCGCCCCACCTAAACAAAGAGGAAAAGACCGAAACACCCAGCTTCCTCTCCAAAACACTACCTTCGAGAAAATCCTATTGATCCGTGATCGTGCGTGTGATCTTTTGGTTCGATAGGAAAGCATGTGCAAAATAAAGTCATGGTGCAGCTATGGTTTGGGATTAGGGTAAAACACTTGCCTGTGTGAGTTTTTATACACTATGAGTGATTTTATTCCCAATTTCAGTTTGACCCGACGTTTCCCCTGAATGTTCATTTAAAAGCTAAATGTTGACATCCTGCCCTTCATTTTCGGTTACAAGGAAAATTACTTTTGGCATGGATATATTGTTTCTCTAAGATATGGTGCTCTCGCGAATGATTTATTTTTTGCTAAAAGCATGTTTGCCTTTTTTAGGTGAAAAACCCGGTGGACCATTCGGTCCTACCCTCAAATCTTATCCGGAGCCCCATGAATTGATTGTCATTCATGCATCCTCCACCAACGAGTCTGGAGCCCCGCGAATTGAGTGCCTAGCGCTGTTCGCCTATCCTCCACCCTCAAATCTTATTCGGAGCCCCATGAATTGATTGTCATTCATGCATCCTCCACCATCGAGTCTGGAGCCCCGCAAATTGATTGCCTAAAGCATGTTCGCCTATCCTCCACCCTCAAATCTTATCCGGAGCCCCATGAATTGATTGTTATTCATGCATCCTCCACCATCGAGTCTGGAGCCCTGCGAATTGATTGCCTAGCGTTGTTCATGCATCCTCCACCATCGAGTTTGGAGCCCCGCGAATTGATTGCCTAGCGCTGTTCGCCTATCCTCCACCCTCAAATCTTATTCGGAGCCCCATGAATTGATTGTCGTTCATGCATCCTCCACCATCGAGTCTGGAGCCCCGCGAATTGATTGCCTAGCGCTGTTCGCCTACCCTCCACCCTCAAATCTTATCCGGAGCCCCATGAATTGCTTATCATTCATGCATCCTCCACCATCAAGTCTGGAGCCCCACGAATTGATTGCCTAGCACTGTTCGTCTATCCTCCACCCTCAAATCTTATCCGGAGCCCCATGAATTGCTTGTCATTCATGCATCCTCTACCATCGAGTTCGGAGTCACACAAATTTATTGCTTAGCACTGTTCGTGTATCCTCCACCATCCTATTCGGAGCCCCATGAATTGATTGCCTAGCGCTGTTCGTGCGTCCTCCGTTATCAAGCACGGAGCCTCCGGTGACTGGAAAATATGATTTTTTGTTATTTTCCCGATCAGTTCCTTCGCCAAACATGTGTATATGTGTATATTATGTTATTGGTGTTTTTTGTTGTTTGTGTTTGTTTTGTGTTGTGTAGAGAAAGAAGGAGAGACGGAATTCGTCGTAGACTAATCACGGAAAAGGGCAAAGACGGACGAAATCAGTGTTTTATCTTTGCTTTCCTCTTATCTCCGATAAAAGGTAAGTAAAGAGGGGCAACTGTCATACCCTAATTTTGTCCGGGGACTATTGTTTGATGGCATGCAACCTTTGGTTGACCACTTCGAGGTACTTGGCACCCTTTGTTGCACAATACGTGAAGTTCCGAGACATGCCAGAAATCAAAAGGAAGCATTGTTACGCAATCTGTGAAATTCCGTAACATGCCGGAAATCAAAAGAAAGTGTTGTTGCGCAATCTGTGAGTTTCCGTAACATTCCGAAAGCTAAAAAAGGAGTAATTACATGACCCGTAAGGTTCCATAACCTTACGGAAAGAAAACAAGTATCGTTACGAAATTCGTAAAGTTTCGTAACGTTACGGAAAAAGAATCACCAAAAAAAGAAAAGGGGGTGTATTTAGTAAAAAAGGGTGCAAATAGAAACCAGGCCCACTTGGGCCTTCCAAAATATTCCTCTAGAAGGTGGTTGCTTCTGGAGGAAGCAAGCTGGCTCGCCTGGGCGAGCTGGGTGGCAAGCTCCTCCCCTATTTTCCTATAAATAGAGGGAGGAGTGAAGATGGAAGGGGTTCAGCCCTCTTGGCATTTGTAAACGTTGGTGGCGAATCCGCGCATTTTCCTCCTCTGGAAGACGCACCCGTGAGCCCCACATCGCCTCGCTCGCCCGCAAAAGGGTAGGTTGCGACAATGTTAATAAATTCAATTAGGCTTTACTACTAAGTTATGAGAAAGTAAAGAACAGAAACAATAACTTAGACAAAAGTAAAGCAGAAATAAAAAGTACACAGCGGAAAAGATAAAGAGTGTAGGGAAGAAGAAGACGAACACAAGATTTATACTGGTTCGGCCACAACCCGTGCCTACATCCAGTCCCCAAGCAACCACCGGTTCTTGAGATTTCGAATAACCTTGTAAAATCCTTTACAAGCAAAGATCCACAAGGGATGTACCCTCCCTTTTTCTCTTTGAACAACCAAGTGGATGTACGCTCCACTTGAACTGATCCATAAGAGATGTACCTTCTTTTGTTCTTAGTATCACAACCCAAGAAGATGTACGCTCTACTTGTACCACAAAGGATGTACCCTCAAATGTGTTAAGACAAAGAATTCTTAGGCGGTTAGTCCCTTGACTCTTTGTAAGGGGAAACAAAAGATATATCAGGCGGTTAGTCCTTTGAAATCTTTTGTTTAAAGGAAAAGGAAGAATCAAAAGAATTCTCAGATTGTTAGTCCTTTGAATCTTTTGTCAAGAGGGGGAAGGCAAAATCAAAACAATTCTCAGGCAGTTAGTCCTTTGAATCTTTTGGCATAAGGGAGAAGGGATGAAAAGATAGCACACTTTTGTTTTCTGCAAAATTTCCACTTACAGAAAAATAAAGTTTTGAAACAAAGTTTAGAAAGCTTTTTGGCAAAGAAAAAACAATGGGCAATGGTTAGAGAAAGATTGTGAAAATGAATTGTTTGGAAGAATATCATATCTATATTGAATGTGTGCCAAAGTCATGCTTTTATAGACTCTTCATGTCTGGTCAAAGAAACCATTGGAAAAGTAATGACTTTTGAGAACACCATGTTAAGAGTTATAACTCTTAACTTTTTCTTCAAAACTGTTCACTAGTAATCGATTACCACAAAGGTGTAATCGATTACACAATGCATTTTATGAAAAGTTGTGACTCTTCATAATTGGATTTGAATTCCAACGTTCAGATTCACTTGTAATCAATTACTAATATAGTGTAATCGATTACACTATTTGAAAATCATTTTGGAACATTGCAAACCATTTGAAAACATTTTGAAAACCAAACTAGTCACTGTTAATCGATTACTGCCAACTAGTAATCGATTACCAGAGAGTAATCACTCTGGTAACTTAGAAAATTTTGAGAAAATTCTTTTGTAAAAAAAAACTGTGCTATTTGGTTTTTGAAAAAATCTTTTAGTACTTATCCTATATGAAGTCTTGACTTGTTGCTTCTTGATTTCTTCTCTTGAATCTTGAATCTTGGATTGGATTCTTGATGCTTGATCTTGAAGTCTTGCTTGGTTCATCATCATGAAACTTGCTTTTACAATCATCGGTGACATATCTAAAAGGGTAACAACTAGATACTCTCTCAAAGATGTTTGCAATAATATGGCTTTTTTTTCTTTGATTGAACCTAAAAGTTTAAAAGAAGCCATAATTGATGAACACTGGATTATAGCTATGCAAGAAGAGTTAAATCAGTTTGAAAGAAATAAAGTTTGGGAATTAGTTGAGAAACCTGATAATCATCTAGTTATTGGAACTAAATGGGTATTTTGAAACAAATTAGATGATCATGGAATAGTAATTAGGAATAAGGCTAGGCTAGTTGCCAAAGGATATAATCAAGAAGAAGGAATAGATTATGAGGAAACTTATGCTCTGGTAGCCATATTAGAAGCCATTAGAATGTTATTAGCTTTTGCATCCATAATGGACTTTAAACTCCATCAAATGTGTCGCAACCTACCCTTCGGCGGGAGGGCGACGCGTGACTCGCGGGATGCGTGTTCCACGAAAGGAATACGCGTGGAGTCGCCACCAACGTTTATTTGAGGAAAACGTCGGAAAAACCGGAAAAGACGCGATCTACGAACTTTTAAGTGAAAGGTTCAGGAGTTGTATTTACGCGCGGGGAAGGTATTAGCACCCCACACGTCCGTCACAAGGGACGACAGCCTTTAATCGAATGTGCAAACATGACTTTGATTTTTACGTTCCCTTTTATGTCCTTATATCCTTTATACCCTTTTTATATTTTTTCTCTTTTTGTGGTCGACAAGGGTGTTTCCCTTTTCTCCTACGTATTCCTCAATTGGGATGAGAAAATCAGACCTACGTAGTTCTTTCTTATGCGTGAATCAAGTGATTCTTTTTACTTGAAAGGTGATCATTTTAAGGCGTTGGACCTTAAAAATGACCCATTTTACTTAATAAGAAATTGAAGTGATAAACTTTCAAAAACCTATTTTTGTGGACGAGCTTGACTAGGCGAGTTGATTTTAGCCTTAGTTTCACCTTAGTTATTAGTCAATTCGATTAAGAATGAGAAATCCCAAAGAGAAAACGTCCGATTGATTTTTCGCTTTACTTTACTAAAAAATATTTTTTTGATTATTATATTATTATTTTACCTCTTTTTTTGATTTTCAACGTGGTTACGGCATGACCGAACGGTCGGAATTCATTTTAACCAAAATTAACGGATGATACAATTCAAATGATCGGTGGAAATTTATTTTATTTTTAGATTAAGCGAGAAATGACTTAAATAAATGGCTTAAGCACGTCAAAAGGGAAGAAAAGAAAACTGAAAGTAAACGAAATTAAAGTGAAAGTACACAAAACAAGAAATGAATTGAAAGTCTCGGATTCGAAAACTTACCCGTTGAAGAACGAAGAACGAACGAAGAACGGATGAAGAACGGTGAAGAACGACGAAGAACGATGAAGAATTTCCACAGAATCGCTTACGGAAGCGTTACAGAAGCACTTCGACTCGATTTTTCTTCACGAAAACGTGTTTTTTGCCCAAAATAGCCGAAATGCATAGCCAAAGGGGTCTTGAACATTTTGAAACAGCTCTCCCCTCCCCTATTTATAGAAAAAAATGGGAGGTGTTTGCCGCCCAAAGACTTAATGAAGAAGATTTCTAAGCGCACCCGAATTACTAAGTTCACCCCCCTTTTCGTATTTTACGGAAAAGTTACGGAAGCCTTACGGAACTGTTTTCGAATTTGATTTTCATCTTTTTTCTCTTCCCTTTCACCAATCTTAAGTGGAATATGCTTACCCAAGGTTTTCGGAAATTTTACGGAAGTATTACGGAAGTCGCGGAAGCCCCGAAAACCATTTTTCAAAAACGTGGAGGAGCTTGCCGCCCAGTTGCTTCCTCCTTAAGCAACCCAAATTCCAAAATGTTCCGGAAGGGCTAGATTTGAATTGCTATTTACACCCCTATCTTGATAAGTTCACCCCCTTACCTTTTTTGGTGATTCTTTTTTCGTAAAGTTACGGAAACTTACGAATCTCGTAACGATACTTGTTTTCTTTCCGTAATGTTACGGAACCTTGCGGATTACATAATCATCCCCTTTTTGACTTACGGAATGTTACGGAATCTCACTTAATTATGCAACGATGCTTCCATTTGATTTCCGGTGTGTCACGGAAACTTACGGATTGTGCATCAATATTTTTTGGTTTTCCGGCATGTCCTGGAATTTCACAAATTGCCTAATGATGGGTGCCAAGCACCTCACAAGGACCAAAGAAAGGTCGCATGTCATCAAGCAAATGTCCCCGGACAAAATTAGGGTATGACAGTTGCCCCTCTTTACTTGTCTTTTATTGGAGATAAAAGGAAAGTAAAGACAAGACACTAATTTCGTTCCTCTCGATTTGACGAGAGTCGCGGGTGACCATAAAATCTCCACATGTAAATGACTTGTTGTTCCCGGAATTTCACAAATTGCCTAATGATGGGTGCCAAGCACCTCACAAGGACCAAAGAAAGGTCGCATGTCATCTAGCAAAGATCCCCGGACGAAATTAGGGTATGACACTAATTTCGTTCCTCTCGGTTGACGAGAGTCGTGGGTGACCGTAAAATTTCCGCATGTAAATGACTCGTTGTTCCCGGAGGAACAAAAGGTGCAGAAGACTATGTCAGTCTCTGCATGTCATCGGGCCCGCCGCTTCTGGATGACACAAGGGTGCGGATAACCGTAAGGTATCTCCGCGTGTCATCGGGCCCGCCGCCTCTGGATGACACAAGGGTGCAGAATGACCAAATTTTGTCTCTGCGAGTCATCGGGCCCGCCGCCTCTGGATGACACAAGGGTGCGGATAACCGTAAGGTATCTCCGCGTGTCATCGGGCCCGCCGCCTCTGGATGACACAAGGGTGCAGAATGACCAAATTTTGTCTCTGCGTGTCATCGGGCCCGCTTCCTCTGGATGACACAAGGGTGCGGATAACCGTAAGGTATCTCCGCGTGTCATCGGGCCCGCCGCCTCTGGATGACACAAGGGTGCAGAATGACCAAATTTTGTCTCTGCGTGTCATCGGGCTTGCCGCCTCTGGATGACAAAAGGGTGCAGAATGACCAAATTTTGTCTCTGCGTGTCATCGGGCCCGCCGCCTCTGGATGACAAAAGGGTGCGGATAACCGTAAGATATCTCCGCGTGTCATCGGGCCCGCCGCCTCTGGATGAAACAAGGGTGCATGTCACATGACCTCAGGGTCAGTATGACAAAGATTATTTGGCGGCCGACAAAAGCAAGGCTCTTGCTCCTACGTATCCTCCAATGAGGAACTCAGACCTACGTAGTTCTAGATAACTTGTGAGACTTGAAAAAGTCTCCACCAGAAGATGCCTACATCTCTGGAAAGGGCGCAGATGACCATATTGGCCTCTGCTTATCAATCACACTCGAGGTGCGGATAACCGTAAGGTGTCTCCGCGGGCTACCAACTCTTGGGTCATGGTAACAGAAAGCGGTGCGGTCGACAAAAGCGAGGCTTTTGCTCCTACGTATCCTCCCATGAGGAACTCAGACCTACGTAGTTCTTGATAACTTGTGAGACTTGAAAAAGTCTCGGTGTTTTCTCCACTAAAACGCAAACATGCTTTAGCAAAGAGACAAATATTCCAACTGATTAGAGCAGCATATGCCTTTTTGAGTGAAAAACAATGCGTCTACCGGGGAAGGAGAGTATGCTGATGAAATTTTCTCATAACCATAAATGAGATTTTGGATGTTAGCATTTCGTTTCTAAATGACCATTTAGAGGAAACACTGGGTTCGACAAAAATAGAAGAAAATCACTCAAAGTGTATCAATCTCGCACAGGTAAGTGTTTCATCCTAATTCCGAACCATAGATATGTCATGACTTGACTTTGCAAATTATTTCCTATCAAATCAAAAATTACATGCGTGATCATGGATCAATAGGGCTTCCCTTGGGAATGGGTTCTTTTGGTGGGTTTTTCGGCTTTTGTGTGTTTTTGCCCCTTTTCCTTTTCTGTTTTGGTTTTGCGCGAGGCGAACAAGTCACCGACACACAGGATTTTGGTTGGTAATCAAAGGGAGAAGACCACTTTAGGTCATGGTTTCCTTTTCTTTCTTTTGTTCATTTGGTGACAATTCTGTATTGTTCAGATATTGTCTGGTCAAAAGACCTTTCTGCACATTTCTTCTAGTTTCTTTGATCAAGAACTTTCTTTCCTTCCTTTTTTTACTTTCTCCCATTCTTTGGTTGGGAATTTTCTTTCTTTTCTTTTTGCTTTCTCCCACTCTTTGATTGGGAATTTCCTTTCTTTTCTTTTTGCTTTCTCCCACTCTTTGATTGGGAATTTCCTTTCTTTTCTTTTTGCTTTCTCTTTGATTGGAAATTTTCCTTCTTTCCTTTTTTGCTTCCGAGGGTAAGGATTATAGTGAGTCATGATTTTGGCTCAAGGTTTGTAGAATGGCTAGACATGATACATGCCGGGGTTTGGTTTGGCTCAAGGATAAAAGGGGTGCCCCACATTATTTCCATGACACAAATGCAAAAATGATGATTTGGAAACTTTACACAAAACTGGTCATGCATGCACCTATGCGGACACTCAAGTGTCAAATTTTTATGGTCATGTGATGCTAGGGCTCAGGATTCATTTCCTCTATTTTAGTCAACCCAATGTTTCCAAAATATGTTCTTTTATCCATTTGTGCATTCATCCAAGTCCATTTCGGGCGTCCGGGAAAATTTCACAGCATTCACCCTTCAGGTGTACACACATTTTTTTTTCCCAAAAACTAGCTATGATCAGCGAATTTTTCTTCAAAGAAAAGTTGGAAGTCATCTCTTTTCAAAAGCATGTTGGTTTTTCAGCTAGACAACTTATTTTTCTTTTTTCTCTCTTTTTTTTCTTCTTTTTTTTATTTGTTTATTTCTTTTTCTTGTTTGTTTTTTTTTCTTCTCTTTTTTTTTCATGAGGTATTTTGCTATATACATGCATATCCAAGGTATCTTGCTACCTAAACATACATATATATGTTTTGTAAGGTATTTTTGCTATATACATGCATATCCAAGGTATCTTTCTACCTAAACATACATATATATTTTGTGAAGTATTTTTTGTTTACATACATGCATATCTAAGGTATCTTTCTACCTAAACATACATATATATATTTTGTGAAGTGTTTTTTGTTTACATACATGCATATCTAAGGTATTTTTCTACCTAAACATACATATATATATTTTGTGAAGTGTTTTTTTGTTTACATACATGCATATCTAAGGTATTTTCACTACCTAAACATACATATATATGTTTTGTAAGGTATGACTACCTTCCGAGCTTGCGCTTGTTTTATTTAAATTCCCAGGATCATGAGCAACTAGGTGCGTCCTACTATAAAAAGTGATCAAATAGCAGGCAGAAATTTAAAAGGTACTAGGTTGCCTCCTAGTAGCGCTTCTTTAACGTCTTGAGCTGGACGCCTTATGACTTGTCGGTCATTGACCTAGTACTTTGCTTACCTTTGGCTTTGGACTTGGTCGCCTATTGGTTGGCCATGTGGTGTAGGCAATACTCAAACCTTTTTGTGGATGAGCAGAGGTGAACTCTAGAGGTGATGGCGGTGCGTCTGTTGCCCGCTGCCGGCCATCGCCAGGCTGCTGTGGTGTTTCGCCCTGCGCCTGCCTGGAGACGCAGAACTTCTTGATGAAAGCTCAATTGGTAGGGGGGACCTGATGACCTTGCTGGGGGCGACAGGCACTCCCTAGAACTATGCCACGACGACATGAACTTGCTGGGGGGAACGGGCGCCCTGTAGGGCCGACAGAGGCCCGTAACCAGAGCTGGAAACCCCAGGGCCCTGTAGCATATGCATACTTACCCATGTCGGGACGACACAGACCAACTGATACTTTTGCAGGGGGAGATTGGCATTGCGGTCGCTGGGCAGAATGTTGCTAAGTAGCAATGTCATCTATATCTATGTAAGAGTGGTCATGTTGGTGCGCATGATCCGCACTCGTCTCTTTGCAGCGGCACGGGTGAAATCTTGCCCCAGTATGCATAGTAGCTGTGTGATAGCCTCCCTCTCTGGTTGTGCTCGCACAGTTGGCCCTCCTCCAATATCAGGGGGTGGCCCAGGAACCGTTAAAAGGAAACTACTGGTCCCTTAACCGGGAGTGCAAGTCTTGGTTACGCATTTAAGGATAGAGGACCTTAAATTCTCTTAAGGTGCGGATGTGGAGCACACTGAAAATGAGGACACGTAGCCCTCTAAAGGTGAGGGCGTGCAACCCTCTCAAGGCGAGGATGTATAGTCCTCTGGAGGTGAGGGCGTGTAGTCCTCTCAAGGTGAGGGCGTGCAGCCCTCTGTTGGCGAGGACGTGTAGTCCTCTAAAGATGAGGGCGTGTAGCCCTCTGTTGGCAAGGACGTGTAGTCCTCTAAAGGTGAGGGCGTGTAGCCCTACGAAGGTGAGGACATGCAGTCCTCTGATGGCGAGGGCGTGTAGCCCTCTGAAGGTGAGGACGTGTGGTCCTCTAAAGGTGAGGGCGTGTAGCCCTACGAAGGTGAGGACATGTAGTCCTCTGAAGGTGAGGGTAACTAGTACCCAAGGCGAGGGCGAGTAGCCCTCTCAAGGCGAGGACGTGTAGTCCTCTGGAGGTGAGGGCGTGCAGCCCTCTGATGGTGAGGACATGTAGTCCTCTCAAGGCGAGGACGTGTAGTCCTCTAGAGGTGAGGGCGTGCAGCCCTCTGATGGTGAGGACATGTAGTCCTCTCAAGGCGAGGACATTTAGTCCTCTCAAGGTGAGGACGTGCAGTCCTCTGAAGGCGAGGATGTGTAGTCCTCTAAAGGTGAGGGCATGTAGCCCTACGAAGGTGAGGACATGTAGTCCTCTGAAGGTGAGGGTAACTAGTACCCAAGGCGAGGGCGGGTAGCCCTCTCAAGGCGAGGACGTGTAGTCCTCTGGAGGTGAGGGCGTGCAGCCCTCTGATGGTGAGGACATGTAGTCCTCTCAAGGCGAGGACGTGTAGTCCTCTCAAGGCGAGGACGTGTAGTCCTCTCAAGGTGAGGGCGTGGAGTCCTCTGAAGGCGAGGATGTGTAGTCCTCTAAAGGTGAGGGCGTGCAGCCCTCTGTTGGCGAGGACGTGTAGTCCTCTAAAGGTGAGGGCGTGTAGCCCTACGTTGGCGAGGACGTGTAGTCCTCTCAAGGTGAGGGCGTGCAGCCCTCTGTTGGCGAGGACGTGTAGTCCTCTAAAGGTGAGGGCGTGTAGCCCTACGAAGGTGAGGACATGCAGTCCTCTGATGGCGAGGGCGTGTAACCCTCTGAAGGTGAGGACATGCAGTCCTCTGATGGCGAGGGCGTGTAGCCCTCTGAAGGTGAGGACACGCAGTCCTCTGATGGCGAGGGCGTGTAGCCCTCTGAAGGTGAGGACATGCAGTCCTCTGAAAGTGAGGACACACAGTCCTCTTAAGGTGAGGGCGTGCAGCCCTCTGTTGGCGAGGACGTGTAGTCCTCTGAAGACCAGGGTACTAGTACCCAAGGGTCCATCCTTATGAGAAAGCAAGAGATCGACTCATCGAGAGAGCCGGTCATCCCAAATTCAAAAGATTTGGACATTTAGATGTAGGGAATCTATGTAGTTAACATGATTTTGAGGGATGCAAATGCATGCAACCTTTGTTGTGAAATTTGGGTAAATGCGGACTTTATATGAAACAATGCAATGTAATGGAAAGTTGTACAATGTTCATGGCATTCTTTCCCTATTTTGTGATTTTGATTTTGATTTGATTTTTTTTTTTTTGGAAAACACAGATTGACTGCCCTTTTGAAAAAGGTGATAATTCATGCAACCTCATCCTATCTTTTTGCAAATCTCTCCGGGAACTCCCTTAGAGTGTATGTTCTTTTCGATTTAGTCACTTGACCATTTTGGAGTGACGGCAATGGAGTCGTTTGATGTTTAATCAATCCATTGAAATCCTAGGGTTTGTCCCCTTTTTTTTGTTAAAAACATCGATGGGTGAGAACTTTTGATCGGCCCCTATGTTCACTTGAGGCTCATGCACGGTGCCCCTCATTGCCCCAGTGTAAGGCTTTGAGGTACAATTCGTTGTCTTTCATCATGACCTTGTAGGAGGGAACCTATTCGGTGAGAACTTCTAATCTGCCCCTAGGTTCACTTGAGGCTCATGCACGATGCCCCTCATTGCCCCAGTGTAAGGCTTTGAGGTACCAATCATTGTCTTTTGTCATGACCTCGTAGTGAGGAAGAATGAAAGAAGCAGTTGATTCTTGCAAAAAGAATTTTTCCAAGGACGAGAAATAGTTGAAGGATTTTTTGATGGATTAAGTCAAATGACTCCTATGTAGAAGCAAGATGTTTTGATGATGCCAAAGGATCAAGTGCTTCCAAGTTTTATTCAAGACAAGAATCCAAGAATCCAAGAAAATCAAGATATATGATCAAGTTGATCTCTAGAATCTTAGGAAGAAGTTTCCAAATTGAAAAAGCAAAAGGTTTGGCCAAAGAATTCTATCTAAATCATTTTAAATTGAGATTTACTCTCTGGTAATCAATTACCAGCAGCTGAAAATGTTTATAACAGTCACTAGAAATTTGAATTCAAAATTTATAATGTGTAATCGATTACACATGGATGGTAATTGATTACCAGCAATTTATTCAAATTTTAAAGCCTGTGATCTATTACAAAAGTCTTGTAATCGATTACCAGAGGAGATTTTCAGAAAATAATTTCCAAGAGTCACATCTATTCAAATGGTTTATGAATGGCCATCAAAGGTGACTTGGAAACACGAATTTAAAGAGAGTTTTCATTGCCCACAAAGTTTATCCTCTCAAAAGATTAAGAGTTTTTCTGAACTGAACTGTCTTATCCTCTCAAAAAGATTCCTTGGTCAACCACTTGCATATTCAATAAGGAATTTTGATTGGTCTTCATTGTACAATCTATCCCTTTTAAGAGAGATTTCTTCTTCTCTTCTTCTTACTTCTGAAAAGGGATTAAGAGACTGAGAGTCTCTTATTGCAGAGGATTCTTGAACACAAGGGAAGGGTTGTCCCTGTGTGGTTTAGACTTTGTAAAAGGAGTTTTACAAAGAGAGTGGAAAATCTCAAGTGGGTTTCTTGAGGACTGGACGTAGGCGCGGGAAGTGGCCGAACCAGTATAAATCAAGTTTGCATTCCTCTCTTCCTTTAAACTTCTTTTATTGCTATTTATCTTTTGCTTTAAAGAAGTTTATTTTGATTTGTCTTTTGAGTAATTCATGTTAAGGGTGCATTGTTAATCCAAAAAGAAAGAGTGATAGTTCAATTGGGGAATAGTCTTTGCATCTTAATTCAACCCCCCTTTTTATTAAGGTAACTGAGGCCATTTGTCCAACATCCTATTCTTGACAACTCGCTTCTCTAAGAAGACAAACTTTCTGGAATGATAAAATGAAGTCACATGAACGTCTATATTTTTACTTGAAAACACAGTCAATCAAATGCCTTTTTATTTTTTATTTATTTTGAAACTTATTTTTTTATTTTGAAACTTATTTGTTTTGAACTTTACTCGTTGTTTTACGGCACCCCCACCAACGTGCAAGACGAGTAATCTCTGATTGAACAGTCTTGGAAGTCAACACTCAGGAGCGCAGGTCGCTTGAGCAAATAGACCAATGGCTTGCACCCACATTCCGGTGAAAGTTGAATAAGCAAACATGCGTTTGTGAGAGGATGAGGGACAAGGATGTCCATTTTATCCATATCATTTAGCATTGTAACTGTGGTTTATAAAATGGCATAAACTTGAAAATCCTGATGAGTCATAACAACAGCTTCCAGAATTGCCCCATGTATGGTGTTGCTTGTCAATGTTATGATTCAACAAGCGATTCTCCTCAAATTTCAGCCAGCCCGTATCAATTAGACTTCACACTTTATGCTTCGGGGTCATACAATGCTCAATGGAATGCCCCAGGGCTCCTCCACGATAAGCACACGTTGCGTTCGAGTCGTATCCTCAGAAAAATGGAGGTTGAGGAACCTTGGTTGGGGTTATGGCTACCATTGAATTATTGAGTGGATATGGGATCAAGTTTAGCATATGACAACGGAATTTGGGGTGAACCCTACATGCTTTTTGCTGCAAAATTCCTTTTTGTTGGTGTTTTTTTGGTTTGTGCTAAAGGTGGTCTTCGTCATTGGAAGTGCGGTAGACAGGCTTTGTGGTTGATTTAGGGATGGCCTTTGTTGATAACTGGGTGGTGGGTAAGGAGGAGGTTTGTTATTGACTGAGTAATGACATTGTTGGGTTTGGTGGGAAACTTGGCCGTATAGGAATGGCAGTCACAGCATGGGTTTCTCCCTCTTTCTCACCCTCTTCATTTGCCCCAGTTTTCTCAGTCGTCCTAGTAGGATGATCAAATTTGCCTCTTTTCGGACCCACATCGATCCTTTCACTGGCGAAGACCAAATTCGCAAAGCTTTGAGGGTGCGTAGCCCACCATCTTTTCATAGTAGAGTATCGATAATGTGTCTACCATCACGATCATCGTCTCCCTTTCCATCATTGGGGGTACCACCTGGGCCGCCAGATCCCTCCACCTTTTGGGCGTGTTCTTTGAAAGATCGGTCCCCCTTTTTGCAAATGTTCTGTAGTTGCATCCTATCCGGAACCATATCAAAATTGTACTGATACTGCCTAACAAAGGCAACCATTAGGTCCTTCCAAGAATGGACTCGGGAAGATTCCAAGTTAGTGTACCAGGTAACAGCTACCCCAGTAAGACTTTCTTGGAAGGAATGTATTAGCAATTCCTCATCTTTTGCGTATTCCCCCATCTTCTGACAATACATCTTTAGATGGTTCTTGGGACAAGTAGTCCCCTTGTACTTGTCAAGGTCCAGCACCTTGAACTTGGGAGGGGTGATGATATTGGGTTCTAGGAACAACTCTTTTAGGTTAGCAAAGGCATAATCTTCACCTCCTTCAATGGCCCTGAGCCTTTCCTCTAGATGATCCAACTTTCCCATTTCTGCCATAGCATGAGGGTTTTTACTTGTCGTGGAATGCAAGAGGTGTAGTTGTGGGTGATACTGAGGGCCTTCCAAAGGGTTTTGTAGGGGTATACCACCAACTGCTTGCCCTTCCGTGGCATATCCGAGGCAAGGCTCGAAGTCGGCTAGATTGTGGTGGGGAATTTCATGTGTCCCCCCCACGATTTAAGAGACATGTGCATGATCAGTTTGGGGTTGTTGGCTCTTAATGGGTATAGGAGTGGAGTTATTGACATTCTTATTGGGAGTGTACGCCACTTTGGGTGGCGTATAGTTGAGAGGCAAGCCATATGGCGGGAAGGCGTGCTCGTTTTGAATTTGTACATTATGGGGGCTGCCCGTACTTCCCAAATCTTTGCCTACCATATCTGAGGTTGGATGATTCATTTGGTTGATGCCGGATGGGGACATCAGGTTCACCTTAGCAACAACGCTGGTAGCGGCAATTGCAACCGCATTGGCTTCCATTATCTTCTTCACGCTCATCATGGCCTCCATCATTGTGGCCATTTTCTCTTTAATGGCCTCCATGTCGGCCTTCATCTTCTCTTGTATCTCCTCTACTTCACCCATTACTCTAGCTCTAGCACAAGTTCGGTGAGGACGCCGTAAAGCATGTTTTTTTTTTTATAACAATGATTAAGTTCATTTTATTTTATTTTATTTTATTTTTCAAGGAAAGAATGCAATGAGCAATGCAACCAATGAAAAGCATGGATGTATGCGAATGATGTACAGCTGAAGATTGCGAATTTTTATGCAGGATATGGGGTTGAATCAATTTAGATTTTCAACATGGTCCATGACATCTTTGTCAAGGTGAAACTGGAAGTAACAAGGACATCAACAATCCTAAATATGTTTGGCAGTAGACGAAGCAGTGATGTGACTCGATTCATCTTTTGCCCCAATTTTGCAAGACGGTTACTTCCATATTTTGACTTGATGAACCTTTTTATAAAAGCATGAGCTTGGTTCAACCCTATAATCCAAGGAATGGCAATTCTGATCGCCAATACTTCAACAACATCTCATAGGGATGAATGACTCGGGCATACTTTAAGCTATGCATGGAAAATGTAATTATGAAATTGAGATGCCCGAAGAAACACCATTTCCTAGTTAACCATGCATTAGGTACCATGTTCAATTATTTTGTTTTGTTGTTGTGTGTGTTTTTTTTTTTTTTAGAAATGGGTTTATGATCCCAACATGGTTGGCTCATGGTGCCTAACACATGCAACTAAGAATGTAGTGTGAAGTTTCACGCTTCCCCTTTTTTGTTTTTGTAGAGGAAAACACAAGGATGAGCAAACATGAAAACAAATGGTATGCAATTTTGCAGATCAAAAAGTTTGTTGAACGCATATGCATGATGATGCCATGACTCATGCAAAATGTGAGGCTGGAATATGATAACGGACAAATGCAGGAACGATATGTTCATTATGATGTTATGAAGAGATGCTTATGCGATGCATGATATGAATGCATTTTACGGACACGAGAGCCCGGAAAATTATCTCTTCTTACTTGCGCATTTGGGGGCGCAGTGCCCCATGTGTACAATTAAGAAGGTGATATGGACCTTCCGGCTTCCCGTGACAAAGGACGAGACCAACATACAATGCATGCTAGAGATAAAATGTGGGAGTGACTTGATTCGCACTGATTTTTGGAGTAAAAACGTGGGATAAACTCATTTTTTTCAAAAAGTTGTAACTAGTCAAGATCTGAGCGACAATACAAACTTCCTAGCGGTTTCTAATCATATGGTCTATTAAGTCTATCATATGCTGACAATAGCTGAGAAGTCCGTGGATCTCCTCGGGGGCGGAGTAGGTGTCCGCCACTGCTTTGGCCTTGGCTAGCAATGGGGGAAGTTCTTGACTCCTGTTCAAAGTAAGAGCAAATCGGTCCGTCCACATTGTTGCCTCTTGGTGCAATGAATCAATTACCCTTTCCCTTGCTTCCCTTTCTGCTGATATCTTGGCGTACTCATCCTCTAGCCTTTGCTCGTGAGTCGCCGCTAGATTTAGCTTCTCTTTGCACTTATCGATGATGGCCCACATTTTCCAAGGACGAGAAATAGTTGAAGGATTTTTCAGCTGATGGATTAAGTCAAATGACTCCTATGTAGAAGCAAGATGTTTTGATGTCTTGATGATGCTAAAGGATCAAGTGCTTCTAAGTTTTATTCAAGACAAGAATCCAAGAAAGTCAAGATATATGATCAAGTTGATTTCTAGAATCTTTGGAAGAAGTTTCCAAATTGAAAAAACAAAAGGTTTGACCAAAGAATTCTATCATTCAAATGAGATTTGCTCTCCGGTAATCGATTACCAGCAGCTGAAAATGTTTATAACAGTCACTAGAAATTTGAATTCAAATTTATATGTGTAATCGATTACACATGGATGGTATTGATTACAGCATTTATTCAATTTAAACCTGTGTCTATTACACAAGTCTTGTAATCGATTACCAGAGGAGATTTTCAGAAAATAATTTCCAAGAGTCACATCTATTCAAATGGTTTATGAATGGCCATCAAAGGTGACTTGGAAACACGAATTTAAAGAGAGTTTTCATTGCCCACAAAGTTTATCCTCTCAAAAGATTAAGAGTTTTTCTGAACTGAATTGTCTTATCCTCTCAAAAAGATTCCTTGGTCAACCACTTGCATATTCAATAAGGAATTTGATTGGTCTTCATTGTACAATCTATCCCTTTAAGAGAGATTTCTTCTTCTCTTCTTCTTACTTCTGAAAAGGGATTAAGAGACTGAGAGTCTCTTATTGTAGAGGATTCTTGAACACAAGGGAAGGGTTGTCCCTGTGTGGTTCAGACTTTGTAAAAGGAGTTTTACAAAGAGAGTGGAAAATCTCAAGTGGGTTTCTTGAGGACTGGACGTAGGCGCGGGAAGTGGCCGAACTAGTATAAATCAAGTTTGCATTCCTCTCTTCCTTTAAACTTCTTTATTGCTATTTATCTTTTGCTTTAAAGAAGTTTATTTTGATTTGTCTTTTGAGTAATTCATGTTAAGGGTGCATTGTTAATCCAAAAAGAAAGAGTGATAGTTCAATTGGGGAATAGTCTTTGCATCTTAATTCGACCCCCCTTTTTCTTAAGGTAACTGAGGCCATTTGTCCAACATCCTATTCTTGACAACTCGCTTCTCTAAGAAGACAAACTTTCTGGAATGATAAATGAAGTCACATGAATGTCTATATTTTTACTTGAAAACACAGTCAATCAAATGCCTTTTTATTTTTTTTTATTTGAAACTTATTTTTTTATTTTGAAACTTATTTGTTTTGAACTTTACTCGTTGTTTTACGGCACCCCCACCAACGTGCAAGACGAGTAATCTCTGATTGAACAGTCTTGGAAGTCAACACTCAGGAGCGCAGGTCGCTTGAGCAAATAGACCAATGGCTTGCACCCACATTCCGGTGAAAGTTGAATAAGCAAACATGCGTTTGTGAGAGGATGAGGGACAAAGATGTCCATTTTATCCATATCATTTAGCATTGTAACTGTGGTTTATAATAATGGCATAAACTTGAAAATCCTGATGAGTCATAACAACAGCTTCCAGAATTGCCCCATGTATGGTGTTGCTTGTCAATGTTATGATTCAACAAGCGATTCTCCTCAAATTTCAGCCAGCCCGTATCAATTAGACTTCACACTTTATGCTTCGGGGTCATACAATGCTCAATGGAATGCCCCAGGGCTCCTCCACGATAAGCAACATTGCGTTCGAGTCGTATCCTCAGAAAAATGGAGGTTGAGGAACCTTGGTTGGGGTTATGGCTACCATTGAATTATTGAGTGGATATGGGATCAAGTTTAGCATATGACAACGGAATTTGGGGTGAACCCTACAGGCTTTTTGCTGCAAAATTCCTTTTTGTTGGTGTTTTTTTGGTTTGTGCTAAAGGTGGTCTTCGTCATTGGAAGTGCGGTAGACAGGCTTTGTGGTTGATTTAGGGATGGCCTTTGTGGATAACTGGGTGGTGGGTAAGGAGGAGGTTTGTTATTGACTGAGTAATGACATTGTTGGGTTGGTGGGAAACTTGGCCGTATAGGAATGGCAGTCACAGCATGGGTTTCTCCCTCTTTCTCACCCTCTTCATTTGCCCCAGTTTTCTCAGTCGTCCTAGTAGGATGATCAAATTTGCCTCTTTTCGGACCCACATCGATCCTTTCACTGGCGAAGACCAAATCCGCAAAGCTTGAGGGTGCGTAGCCCACCATCTTTTCATAGTAGAGTATCGATAATGTGTCTACCATCACGATCATCGTCTCCCTTTCCATCATTGGGGGTACCACCTGGGCCGCCAGATCCCTCCACCTTTTGGGCGTGTTCTTTGAAAGATCCGTCCCCCTTTTTGCAAATGTTCTGTAGTTGGCAATCTTGTACATATCCGGAACCAATATCTAAAATGTGGAGTACTGAATATTGGCCGTAACCAAGAGGGCAATCCATGGAGTGAGGGGTGTAGTCCTTCCAAAAGGCGTGAGCCTCTTAGTGTAGTCCAAAGAGCGTTACCTCTGTTGGCAAGGAGTGTATCTCTAAAGGTGAGGCAGTGTACCCTACGAGGTGAGGACATGCAGTCCTCTATGGCGACGTTAGCCTCTGAAGGTGAGACGTATGTCCTCTAAAGGTGAGGCGTGTAGCCCCTACGTAAGGTGAGGACATGTACTCTGAAGGTGAGGGTAACTTTAGTACCAAGGCGAGGCATAGCCCTCTTCAAGCGAGTTGACGTGTAGTCCTTGGATGAGGGCGTGCAGCCCTTGTGGTGAGGCATGTAGTCCTCTCAAGCGAGACGTGAGTCCTCAGAGGTGAGGCGATGCAGCCCTCTGATGGTGATGACATGTAGTCCTCTCAAGCGAGGACATTTTAGTCTCTCAAGGTGAGGACGTGCAGTCCTCTGAAGGCAGGATGTTTAGTCTCTAAAGTGAGGGCATGTAGCCCTACAAGGTGAGGACATGTGTCCTCTGAAGTTGGGTAACTAGTACCAAGGCAGGGGTAGCCCTCTAGGGAGGACGTGTAGTCCTTGGAGGTGAGGGCGTGCAGCCTCTGATGGTGAACTGTATTTGAAGCAACTTTAGTTCTCAAGGAGGCGTGTATCTCTCAAGTGACTGGAGTTCGAAGGAATTTGTCCTTAAATGAGGGCGTGCAGCCCTTGTTGCGAGGACGTGTAGTCTAAGGTGAGCGTGTAGCCCTACTTCAACGTTATCCTCTCATAGGGGCAGCCCTCTGTTGGCTGAGGACGTGTATCCTCTAAAGTGAGCTGTACCCTACGAAGTAGGACATGCAGTTCTGATGGCGAGGGCGTTAACCTCTGAAGGTGAGACATGCATCTCTGATGGCAGGCGTGTACCTCTGAAGGTGAGGACAC
Source organism: Glycine soja (assembly GCF_004193775.1). Taxonomy (NCBI): domain Eukaryota; kingdom Viridiplantae; phylum Streptophyta; class Magnoliopsida; order Fabales; family Fabaceae; genus Glycine; species Glycine soja. The sequence continues at coordinate 29,359,580 of NC_041012.1, read as the reverse complement.
GCAGTCTCTGATGGCGAGGGCGTGTAGCCTCTGAAGGTGAGGACATGCAGTCCTCTGAAAGTGAGGACACACAGTCCTCTTAAGGTGAGGGCGTGCAGCCCTCTGTTGCGAGGACGTGTAGTCCTCTGAAGACCAGGGTACTAGTACCAAGGGTCCATCCTTATGAGAAAGCAAGAGATCGACTCATCGAGAGAGCCGGTCATCCCAAATTCAAAAGATTTGGACATTTAGATGTAGGGAATCTATGTAGTTAACATGATTTTGAGGGATGCAAATGCATGCAACCTTTGTTGTGAAATTTGGTAAATGCGGACTTATATGAAACAATGCAATGTAATGGAAAGTTGTACAATGTTCATGGCATTCTTCCCTATTTTGTGATTTTGATTTTGATTTGATTTTTTTTTTTTGGAAAACACAGATTGACTGCCCTTTTGAAAAAGGTGATAATTCATGCAACCTCATCCTATCTTTTTGCAAATCTCTCCGGGAACTCCCTTAGAGTGTATGTTCTTTCGATTTAGTCACTTGACCATTTTGGAGTGACGGCAATGGAGTCGTTTGATGTTTAATCAATCCATTGAAATCCTAGGGTTTGTCCCCTTTTTTTGTTAAAAACATCGATGGGTGAGAACTTTTGATCGGCCCCTATGTTCACTTGAGGCTCATGCACGGTGCCCCTCATTGCCCCAGTGTAAGGCTTTGAGGTACAATTCGTTGTCTTTCATCATGACCTTGTAGGAGGGAACCTATTCGGTGAGAACTTCTAATCTGCCCCTAGGTTCACTGAGGCTCATGCACGATGCCCCTCATTGCCCCAGTGTAAGGCTTTGAGGTACCAATCATTGTCTTTTGTCATGACCTCGTAGTGAGGAAGAATGAAAGAAGCAGTTGATTCTTGCAAAAGAATTTTTCCAAGGACGAGAAATAGTTGAAGGATTTTTTGATGGATTAAGTCAAATGACTCCTATGTAGAAGCAAGATGTTTTGATGATGCCAAAGGATCAAGTGCTTCCAAGTTTTATTCAAGACAAGAATCCAAGAATCCAAGAAAATCAAGATATATGATCAAGTTGATCTCTAGAATCTTAGGAAGAAGTTTCCAAATTGAAAAAGCAAAAGGTTTGGCCAAAGAATTCTATCTAAATCATTTTAAATTGAGATTTACTCTCTGGTAATCAATTACCAGCAGCTGAAAATGTTTATAACAGTCACTAGAAATTTGAATTCAAAATTTATAATGTGTAATCGATTACACATGGATGGTAATTGATTACCAGCAATTTATTCAAATTTTAAAGCCTGTGATCTATTACAAAGTCTTGTAATCGATTACCAGAGGAGATTTTCAGAAAATAATTTCCAAGAGTCACATCTATTCAAATGGTTTATGAATGGCCATCAAAGGTGACTTGGAAACACGAATTTAAAGAGAGTTTTCATTGCCCACAAAGTTTATCCTCTCAAAAGATTAAGAGTTTTTCTGAACTGAACTGTCTTATCCTCTCAAAAAGATTCCTTGGTCAACCACTTGCATATTCAATAAGGAATTTTGATTGGTCTTCATTGTACAATCTATCCCTTTTAAGAGAGATTTCTTCTTCTCTTCTTCTTACTTCTGAAAAGGGATTAAGAGACTGAGAGTCTCTTATTGCAGAGGATTCTTGAACACAAGGGAAGGGTTGTCCCTGTGTGGTTTAGACTTTGTAAAAGGAGTTTTACAAAGAGAGTGGAAAATCTCAAGTGGGTTTCTTGAGGACTGGACGTAGGCGCGGGAAGTGGCCGAACCAGTATAAATCAAGTTTGCATTCCTCTCTTCCTTTAAACTTCTTTTATTGCTATTTATCTTTTGCTTTAAAGAAGTTTATTTTGATTTGTCTTTTGAGTAATTCATGTTAAGGGTGCATTGTTAATCCAAAAAGAAAGAGTGATAGTTCAATTGGGGAATAGTCTTTGCATCTTAATTCAACCCCCCTTTTTATTAAGGTAACTGAGGCCATTTGTCCAACATCCTATTCTTGACAACTCGCTTCTCTAAGAAGACAAACTTTCTGGAATGATAAAATGAAGTCACATGAACGTCTATATTTTTACTTGAAAACACAGTCAATCAAATGCCTTTTTATTTTTTATTTATTTTGAAACTTATTTTTTTATTTTGAAACTTATTTGTTTTGAACTTTACTCGTTGTTTTACGGCACCCCCACCAACGTGCAAGACGAGTAATCTCTGATTGAACAGTCTTGGAAGTCAACACTCAGGAGCGCAGGTCGCTTGAGCAAATAGACCAATGGCTTGCACCCACATTCCGGTGAAAGTTGAATAAGCAAACATGCGTTTGTGAGAGGATGAGGGACAAGGATGTCCATTTTATCCATATCATTTAGCATTGTAACTGTGGTTTATAAAAATGGCATAAACTTGAAAATCCTGATGAGTCATAACAACAGCTTCCAGAATTGCCCCATGTATGGTGTTGCTTGTCAATGTTATGATTCAACAAGCGATTCTCCTCAAATTTCAGCCAGCCCGTATCAATTAGACTTCACACTTTATGCTTCGGGGTCATACAATGCTCAATGGAATGCCCCAGGGCTCCTCCACGATAAGCACACGTTGCGTTCGAGTCGTATCCTCAGAAAAATGGAGGTTGAGGAACCTTGGTTGGGGTTATGGCTACCATTGAATTATTGAGTGGATATGGGATCAAGTTTAGCATATGACAACGGAATTTGGGGTGAACCCTACATGCTTTTTGCTGCAAAATTCCTTTTTGTTGGTGTTTTTTTGGTTTGTGCTAAAGGTGGTCTTCGTCATTGGAAGTGCGGTAGACAGGCTTTGTGGTTGATTTAGGGATGGCCTTTGTTGATAACTGGGTGGTGGGTAAGGAGGAGGTTTGTTATTGACTGAGTAATGACATTGTTGGGTTTGGTGGGAAACTTGGCCGTATAGGAATGGCAGTCACAGCATGGGTTTCTCCCTCTTTCTCACCCTCTTCATTTGCCCCAGTTTTCTCAGTCGTCCTAGTAGGATGATCAAATTTGCCTCTTTTCGGACCCACATCGATCCTTTCACTGGCGAAGACCAAATTCGCAAAGCTTTGAGGGTGCGTAGCCCACCATCTTTTCATAGTAGAGTATCGATAATGTGTCTACCATCACGATCATCGTCTCCCTTTCCATCATTGGGGGTACCACCTGGGCCGCCAGATCCCTCCACCTTTTGGGCGTGTTCTTTGAAAGATCGGTCCCCCTTTTTGCAAATGTTCTGTAGTTGCATCCTATCCGGAACCATATCAAAATTGTACTGATACTGCCTAACAAAGGCAACCATTAGGTCCTTCCAAGAATGGACTCGGGAAGATTCCAAGTTAGTGTACCAGGTAACAGCTACCCCAGTAAGACTTTCTTGGAAGGAATGTATTAGCAATTCCTCATCTTTTGCGTATTCCCCCATCTTCTGACAATACATCTTTAGATGGTTCTTGGGACAAGTAGTCCCCTTGTACTTGTCAAGGTCCAGCACCTTGAACTTGGGAGGGGTGATGATATTGGGTTCTAGGAACAACTCTTTTAGGTTAGCAAAGGCATAATCTTCACCTCCTTCAATGGCCCTGAGCCTTTCCTCTAGATGATCCAACTTTCCCATTTCTGCCATAGCATGAGGGTTTTTACTTGTCGTGGAATGCAAGAGGTGTAGTTGTGGGTGATACTGAGGGCCTTCCAAAGGGTTTTGTAGGGGTATACCACCAACTGCTTGCCCTTCCGTGGCATATCCGAGGCAAGGCTCGAAGTCGGCTAGATTGTGGTGGGGAATTTCATGTGTCCCCCCCACGATTTAAGAGACATGTGCATGATCAGTTTGGGGTTGTTGGCTCTTAATGGGTATAGGAGTGGAGTTATTGACATTCTTATTGGGAGTGTACGCCACTTTGGGTGGCGTATAGTTGAGAGGCAAGCCATATGGCGGGAAGGCGTGCTCGTTTTGAATTTGTACATTATGGGGGCTGCCCGTACTTCCCAAATCTTTGCCTACCATATCTGAGGTTGGATGATTCATTTGGTTGATGCCGGATGGGGACATCAGGTTCACCTTAGCAACAACGCTGGTAGCGGCAATTGCAACCGCATTGGCTTCCATTATCTTCTTCACGCTCATCATGGCCTCCATCATTGTGGCCATTTTCTCTTTAATGGCCTCCATGTCGGCCTTCATCTTCTCTTGTATCTCCTCTACTTCACCCATTACTCTAGCTCTAGCACAAGTTCGGTGAGGACGCCGTAAAGCATGTTTTTTTTTTTATAACAATGATTAAGTTCATTTTATTTTATTTTATTTTATTTTTCAAGGAAAGAATGCAATGAGCAATGCAACCAATGAAAAGCATGGATGTATGCGAATGATGTACAGCTGAAGATTGCGAATTTTTATGCAGGATATGGGGTTGAATCAATTTAGATTTTCAACATGGTCCATGACATCTTTGTCAAGGTGAAACTGGAAGTAACAAGGACATCAACAATCCTAAATATGTTTGGCAGTAGACGAAGCAGTGATGTGACTCGATTCATCTTTTGCCCCAATTTTGCAAGACGGTTACTTCCATATTTTGACTTGATGAACCTTTTTATAAAAGCATGAGCTTGGTTCAACCCTATAATCCAAGGAATGGCAATTCTGATCGCCAATACTTCAACAACATCTCATAGGGATGAATGACTCGGGCATACTTTAAGCTATGCATGGAAAATGTAATTATGAAATTGAGATGCCCGAAGAAACACCATTTCCTAGTTAACCATGCATTAGGTACCATGTTCAATTATTTTGTTTTGTTGTTGTGTGTGTTTTTTTTTTTTTTAGAAATGGGTTTATGATCCCAACATGGTTGGCTCATGGTGCCTAACACATGCAACTAAGAATGTAGTGTGAAGTTTCACGCTTCCCCTTTTTTGTTTTTGTAGAGGAAAACACAAGGATGAGCAAACATGAAAACAAATGGTATGCAATTTTGCAGATTAAAAAGTTTGTTGAACGCATATGCATGATGATGCCATGACTCATGCAAAATGTGAGGCTGGAATATGATAACGGACAAATGCAGGAACGATATGTTCATTATGATGTTATGAAGAGATGCTTATGCGATGCATGATATGAATGCATTTTACGGACACGAGAGCCCGGAAAATTATCTCTTCTTACTTGCGCATTTGGGGGCGCAGTGCCCCATGTGTACAATTAAGAAGGTGATATGGACCTTCCGGCTTCCCGTGACAAAGGACGAGACCAACATACAATGCATGCTAGAGATAAAATGTGGGAGTGACTTGATTCGCACTGATTTTTGGAGTAAAAACGTGGGATAAACTCATTTTTTTCAAAAAGTTATAACTAGTCAAGATCTGAGCGATAATACAAACTTCCTAGCGGTTTCTAATCATATGGTCCATTAAGTCTATCATATGCTGACAATAGCTGAGAAGTCCGTGGATCTCCTCGGGGGCGGAGTAGGTGTCCGCCACTGCTTTGGCCTTGGCTAGCAATGGGGGAAGTTCTTGACTCCTGTTCAAAGTAAGAGCAAATCGGTCCGTCCACATTGTTGCCTCTTGGTGCAATGAATCAATTACCCTTTCCCTTGCTTCCCTTTCTGCTGATATCTTGGCGTACTCATCCTCTAGCCTTTGCTCGTGAGTCGCCGCTAGATTTAGCTTCTCTTTGCACTTATCGATGATGGCCCACATATTCCCTTCAGTCTCGCTTAACTGTTGGGACAAATTTCTTTTCGACCTAAGGCAAACCTTTAGCTCATCCTTCAAGATCATGCCTTTGACTCGTGATGATTCCTTTCACCTCTTCGGAGCTTGAGCTCACTATTGCTGCCCTATAAAGCCCCTCAAAACTTTGCTTTGGTCGTGTTCTTCCTTTCGGGCCTTCTTGGTTTCTCATTCCAAGGCTTCATCGGTGGCCATATTGACATCCCTTAGTTCATCATACTCTTTTCAGACTTTGATGGCTATGGACTTGAACTTCTCTTCGACTACCCAGGCTCTTTCAAGCTCTACCTTTAGGGCTTGTACCTCATCACTTTCTTCCGAAGCTTTAACCTCGTCGTCTCTCATAGTCTTTAGATTTGGGAGCCAATCCAGTCCTTGTGTTCGGACTCTCAGCCACTTATGATAGCCGCCGATGATCCCATTACTGCTTCCCCTAAGCTCTCTGTCCTTTCTTCACGCCGCATCCCATGCCTTGCGAACTCCTTGGAGTACCCTCGCGTTGTGGTCACTGAAACCTCGTGCGATGAAAGGCGTGATGCTTTCGTCTGATGGCACTCCTCTCATGGGACATCCTTCGCATGAAGATAGAATCCTGATTCTTCCTTCCTTCTAGCGAGGGAACCATTTAACAGACGCCCCTCCATGCTAGCCAAGAGTTGGTGCACAACAAACAATTCTTGCGCCGCTCTTTTCACATCCCCGGTCGAACGTGTCATACATGGCCAAAATGGCGACGACCGGGCTTTCCTTGCCATGATGAAAGGCGAGGAAAGCGTCAATCGCTGCTAGGTCCACTAACCCTTCCATATTCGGAAAGAGGACAACTCCAAAGATCAAAAGCGCCAAGATGTCAATAAAAGAAAGCCCATTCGCCTTGATTTGCCAAGGCCTTTGCCCTTTCCTCCAAACACTTCCTTGGTACTCCGACTACCCCATTCCTGTTTTGCTTTACACGGTCCAACTCTTGTGCTGAGATTTTCACCACCTTGGCAACTCTTGTCGTGGAGGGATAGAACCCAGAGAAAAGATATGGCTTCCTTCCTCCCAGTGGGCATCCCAGGATTTCTTCAAACTCTTTCACAGTCGGCACTAGCTGGAAGTCCTCAAATGTGAAGCACCTTAGGGGCTGGTCATAATACTGGGAAAGGGATGCAATCGGTTCCATGGAGACTTCTACCCTAGCTAGGTCCCAAATCTTACCATAGGCTTTGCGGAAGGCTTGCCGTTGAAGTTGACCCATTAATTGCCCCAACTTTCATAAACTGGTGACCTCTAAGCTCTTGATTTTGACTTGATAGAACCTCTTTTTAAGCGAAGGCTTTTGACTTGATCCCATGTTTTACTAAAGTGAAATAAAATCTAGTGCGAAACAAAACTCCTACATCTATCATGGGTGGAATGGATGAATGCATGAAGAAATGCATATGACACAGATGCAATTTACGAATATGGGAGCCCGAGAAATTGTTTCCTTCTTGGATACAACGTTTGGGAAGCATGGCACCCAACGTATGTTTTTTAAGAAGGCGACACGGACCCTCCGTCGGTTTGCTAAAGTGAGGGGATCAAAGACGAAACCCACGCATGATGCATATGCGAAAGGCACAACACAGGGATGTACATAGTACGACAATATTCACAAACAAATATAAGCAAAAGGGTATATGATACTTATGCATGGCAGTGTGAAAAATGGCACGCAGCGTGTTTGCTCCGTGCCCCTATTTAAGGGACCTATAAGGGAGAGAGCTAACTAGGCTTTTAGTGATAACCCCCAAGGTAGTCATATCTCTCTTGATGGTTTCTAGAGGTATCATCCCCTTCGAAGAACATACTGCAGCAGTAGGGACTACTAGCAACAATATGTTTTCAAAGAGAAAAACTCTAGATGAGGGTTCACTGTAATCAAGCAAGTCGGAGACCTAGCATGATCACGGATTCACCTCCACTCCTTATGTTCCCACGAACCCGGGTATAGGGCCCTTTTTCAACTCACCGTGTGTGCAAATAGTGTTAGTGTTTGTGTGCATCAAATGAATAAATATTTACCTCATGCATACAAAAAAAATGCACTAAAAGCATCAAAGAGTTATATATACAAGAACATAATAAGGGGAAGCCAACAAAGGAGTAAGTCATGGCAAAATTTGCACAAGATTAAATGGCCTAACTCTCTAAAAATAGTCCCCAGTGGAGTCGCCAACTGTCGCAACCTACCCTTCGGCGGGAGGGCGACGCGTGACTCGCGGGATGCGTGTTCCACGAAAGGAATACGCGCAGAGTCGCCACCAACGTTTATTTGAGGAAAACGTCGGAAAAACCGGAAAAGACGCGATCTACGAACTTTTAAGTGAAAGGTTCGGGAGTTGTATTTACGCGCGGGGAAGGTATTAGCACCCCACACGTCCGTCACAAGGGACGACAGCCTTTAATCGAATGTGCAAACATGACTTTGATTTTTACGTTCCCTTTTATGTCCTTATATCCTTTATACCCTTTTTATATTTTTTCTCTTTTTGTGGTTGACAAGGGTGTTTCCCTTTTCTCCTACGTATTCCTCAATTGGGATGAGAAAATCAGACCTACGTAGTTCTTTCTTATGCGTGAATCAAGTGATTCTTTTTACTTGAAAGGTGATCATTTTAAGGCGTTGGACCTTAAAAATGACCCATTTTACTTAATAAGAAATTGAAGTGATAAACTTTCAAAAACCTATTTTTGTGGACGAGCTTGACTAGGCGAGTTGATTTTAGCCTTAGTTTCACCTTAGTTATTAGTCAATTCGATTAAGAATGAGAAATCCCAAAGAGAAAACGTCCGATTGATTTTTCGCTTTACTTTACTAAAAAATATTTTTTGATTATTATATTATTATTTTACCTCTTTTTTTGATTTCCAACGTGGTTACGGCATGACCGAACGGTCGGAATTCATTTTAACCAAAATTAACGGATGATACAATTCAAATGATCGGTGGAAATTTATTTTATTTTTAGATTAAGCGAGAAATGACTTAAATAAATGGCTTAAGCACGTCAAAAGGGAAGAAAAGAAAACTGAAAGTAAACGAAATTAAAGTGAAAGTACACAAAACAAGAAATGAATTGAAAGTCTCGGATTCGAAAACTTACCCGTTGAAGAACGAAGAACGAACGAAGAACGGATGAAGAACGGTGAAGAACGACGAAGAACGATGAAGAATTTCCACAGAATCGCTTACGGAAGCGTTACAGAAGCACTTCGACTCGATTTTTCTTCACGAAAACGTGTTTTTTGCCCAAAATAGCCGAAATGGATAGCCAAAGGGGTCTTGAACATTTTGAAACAGCTCCCCCCTCCCCTATTTATAGAAAAAAAAGGGAGGTGCTTGCCGCCCAAAGACTTAATGAAGAAGATTTCTAAGCGCACCCGAATTACTAAGTTCACCCCCCTTTTCGTATTTTACGGAAAAGTTACGGAAGCCTTACGGAACTGTTTTCGAATTTGATTTTCATCTTTTTTCTCTTCCCTTTCACCAATCTTAAGTGGAATATGCTTACCCAAGGTTTTCGGAAATTTTACGGAAGTATTACGGAAGCCGCGGAAGCCCCGAAAACCATTTTTCAAAAACGTGGAGGAGCTTGCCGCCCAGTTGCTTCCTCCTTAAGCAACCCAACTTCCAAAATGTTCCGGAAGGGCCTAGATTTGAATTGCTATTTACACCCCTATCTTGATAAGTTCACCCCCTTACCTTTTTTGGTGATTCTTTTCTCGTAAAGTTACGGAAACTTACGAATCTCGTAACGATACTTGTTTTCTTTCCGTAATGTTACGGAACCTTGCGGATTACATAATCATCTCCTTTTTTACTTACGGAATGTTACGGAATCTCACTTAATTATGCAACGATGCTTCCATTTGATTTCCGGTGTGTCACGGAAACTTACGGATTGTGCATCAATATTTTTTGGTTTTCCGGCATGTCCTGGAATTTCACAAATTGCCTAATGATGGGTGCCAAGCACCTCACAAGGACCAAAGAAAGGTCGCATGTCATCAAGCAAAGGTCCCCGGACGAAATTAGGGTATGACAAAATGGATGTGAAAAGTACCTTTTTAAATGGTTTTATCCAATAAGAAGTAAATGTGGATCAACCTTCTGGCTTAGAAAACTCAGAAAAGCCTAATCATGTCTTTGAACTGAAAAAGGCTTTATATGGTTTAAAACAAGCCCCTAGGGCTTGCTATGAACGTCTAAGTAAATTTCTTTTAGAAAAGGGTTTTTCAAGAGACAAGGTTGATACTACCTTTTTTATTAAAAGGAAATTGAATGATATACTCTTAGTATAGATATATGTTGATGATATCATTTTTGGGTTTACTAATGATTCTCTTTGCAAAGAATTCTTTGAAGATATGCAAAATGAATTTGAAATGTCAATGATGGGTGAGTTTAAATTTTTTCTTGGACTGCAAATCAAGCAAACAAAGAATGGAATATTTATCAGTCAATCAAAATATTGCAAAGACCTGATTCATAGGTTTGGGATGGAAAATGCTAAACACATGGCTACTCTAATGAGTACTACTTGTTATCTGGATAAAGATGAAACCGGTCAGTCAATAGACTTAAAGAAATATAGAGGTATGATCAAATCTCTTATTTATTTATCTGTAAGTAGATCTGATATAATGTTTAGTGTTTGTATGTGTGCAAGATTTCAAGCAAATCCCAAAGAATCTCACCTTAGTGCAACTAAGAGAATCATGAGATACCTATTAGGCATTATCAATCTAGGATTATGGTATCCTAAAAATTCCACTTGTAATCTAATAGGATACTTTGGTTCTAATTTTGCCGACTGCCAAACTGATAGAAAGAGCACTAGTGGAACCTGTCATTTCATTGGCTTTGCTCTAGTTTCATGGCATAGTAAAAAATAGAATAGTGTTGCTTTATCCACTATTAAAGCGAAATATATTTCTGCTGGCAGTTGTTGTGCATAGATACTTTGGATGAAACAACAACTTTCTAACTATGGATAAATTCTTGATCATATTCCCATTCGATGTGATAAAACGAGTGCAATAAAACTATCTAAAAATCCTATTATGCACTCGAGAACCAAGCATATTGAGATTAGGCATCATTTCTTGAGAGATCATGTTCAAAAAGGGAATTGTGTACTAGAATTCATTGACACAAAGAATCAGTTAGCTAATATCTTTACAAAACCTTTCCCCAAATAAACCTTCTTTGCTATTAGAAGAGAATTAGGACTCCTAGATATCAATGACTTAGAAGAGAAACCTTCTTTGCTGAAGGCCAATGCCGCCACGACACATCCGGTGACCCACCAGCACCAAATCCTCCTTCTTTTTCTTCTCCAAGGTCATTGACTTTGTTTTCTTCTGATGACCAACGTCAAAGGTACTATTCCCAATTCTCTAATCGTGTCATTCTCGATCCTAAGTATTTAGATGTAGAATTCTTTGATGGGGAAACCTTTGATTCCTATCAAGTGTTTCAAAATTCTGAATTAGTTGAGTTTATGTCTCTAAAATTACTGTATTATCTTGAATTAGTTAGAGTCTTTTATAATATTTTGAAAATTCAAGATGGTGTCATTTTTTTTTTGAGGTGCATCAAATACCTATTATTGTTGATCAATCTCTATTTTATTCTCTGACTAAACTGAGCAGTCAGGGTGTTCCTTTTGAGGCCACTCTAGTTGATGATTAGAAGCATGTCTATTCTAGTCATAATGCCCATAAAATGGTCTATAATGACCATGCTGATATGACCGACAGATTGCTTGCTGGCTTATTCACCTTTGAGTGTCACATCCTGCATTATATCCGTTGTCGAGTCTTGCTTCCCAGGTCCACCAATCTTGCTCAGGCCTCTAAGGAGGATTTAATTTTGCTATGGGGTCTTCAAATCGATCTCCAAATTGACTGGGCCCATCTTGTTAGGTACCGAATGCATAAGGCATTATGGGCCAATGCACCTCTTCCATATACTCATCTTGTCACTTTATTTCTTCAGCATTTCAATGTTCCTTTAGAGGATGACCCTTTTGTTAATGTTAAAAGATCATTTTCTATTGGTGCTTGTGCTACTACCTCCTTCGGATACTGGAAGGATATGGATGGCCAATGGGTGCGTAAACAAGACCTGCCACCCCCCATTCCCGATGAACGCACACCCTCTCCACCACCATAATGATATACCTCATCTTCCTTATTGCATGACGTCCTCACTGAGCTATGGGATCTTTGGGCTTTCATCGGTGATCACTTCGATGCAATGGACTCACATATCACATGTCTTGAAGACGATATGAGCTTCATTCGATGTTGCTTTGATCCTCCTACGGATTCTTAGACGTTTTCTAGTATTATAAGTTCTTAATTTTCTAGACATTTTGACTATTTTTGCCTTGTATTTGGCTTTGTCTATTTAGCATTTGGTTAGTTTTGTGCTTTGCTTTGGATATTTAGCATTTGGTTGGTTTGTGCTTTGCTTTGGATATTTCACACTTGCTTCTATTTTATATTTGCTATGGATGATTAGTTTTTGTTTTTTTTTTTGTTGTGATGCTTGCTCTAGATATTTTGTGGCTTTGATATTTTCTTTGGTCTTTTCGGCCTTTTGATGTTGCCAAAGGGGGAGAGAAACTAAGGGTAGATATTTGCTAAAAATAGACAATAAATGGCAAAATTAAGGGGGAGTATGGGTGAGTGCTCGCCTTGCAAATCAGATATCATTTATCTTGGTTTCAGATTGTTGTCATCATCAAAAAGGGGGAGATTGTAAGTGCATATGCTGTATGAAGATTTTGATGATGCAAAAAGATTAAAGCTATTAAAAGTTGATTCAAGTCAAGATCAAGAGATCAAGAGAAACGATTCACAATAGTCCTTTATATGTTAAAAGAATCTCTTAAAAAGGTTGCAAAGGTTTGGCCTTATAAGACTTAAGTTTTCAAATCTCTAATAAAGTTTTTTTTTAAAGGAATTTTACATCTTTGAAATTATGTATTTCTCTCTGGTAATCAATTACCAGAAGCAAAAAAAAAATGTTTTGTAAAACTTTCAGAAAAGTTTGAATTTGAATTTTGAAAAAGTGTAATCGATTACAGGGGTTGTGTAATCAATTACCAGTCACTGAAGGTTTTGAAATTCAAACTGAAAAGACATGACTCCTCAAAAATTAACTGTGTAATTGATTACCAGTAAGGAAATTTCATAAATAACTCTGAAAAGTTACAACTCTTCACACGTTTTTGGAAGGTCACCAAAGGCCTATAAATATGTAACTTGTGTTCGAAATTCTTTAGAGTTTTTCAGAACATCATTATCCTATACGCTCACAAGAAAACCTTTGGCCAAACATTTGCAATACTATTAAGGATTCTTATAAGTTTTTCAAGTTGTATCATTTTTCTCTTAAAGAGAGAAAAAACATCTTTTGTACTTGAAAATCAAATTGTTGTTAATTAAGAGGCAAGTCTCTTGATTTGTAAGTTTTCTAAACACAAGGGAAGGGTATCCTTGGGTGGTTCAGAAGTTGTAAAGGAATTTACAAGTATAGTGGAAATCTTAAGTGGATTGCTTGAGGACTGGACGTAGGCACAGGGTGTGGCCGAACCAGTATAAAACTGAGTTTGCAATTCTCTCTTCCCTAAACTCTTTTACTTTATTGCAGTTTAATTTTACTTTGCATATTTAAAGAAGAATCAAGTAAATTGTTCATTACTTCTTTTTTTGCATATTAAGTCTGCATATTTCTTTTAAAGAAAGAATTAAAATTTGATATGAAAGTTTTTTCAAACTTAATTCACCCCCCTCTTAAGTTATTGAGGCCACTTGTTTAACAGTGAATTCTCCTTCGGCTTATTGATTCTTTGTGGATCATGGCGTCATTATGTTCATCTTCTTCATTTTATCCATATTTTCTATTTTTCTGTTCTCGAGTTCTTGAAAGGTCAACAATGGTGATTCTTGAATTTGCATTTGGAGCGATTCAAACCAAGCGTCCATGGCTTGGATTGCATTACGTGGTAATCAAAGCTTGAATTCGGAGAGCAGTTCAAAATTATATCCATCAATTAGGTGTTGTTCTGTTATTTTCATTTTTGAGTTTTCCTGAAAAACTGAGAAACTGATTTTCATTTGATTTTTGTTCGTTTGTGTATTTCTTGTGAGTTTTTGAGTTAATCTTGTATGTGCCTTTGATTTTCCTATCTTTTTGTTGAATTTGGAGTTGATTTGGTCATAGTTTGAGTTTGGGTTGTTCTTCATGTTGTTTGTGACATTCATAGCACTGCTGGAAAAATTGTGAATTTGATCCAAAAAAAAAAATTCTATTAGAGAGTGTTGGGGCATTTTTGCAAGTATAAAAAGTTTCTGGTCCTAAAAGAGAAAATACGAAGGGCCAAAGTGCAAAAGAAAAAATATTTTGGGGTCAAAATGAAAATATCAAAAAATCTTAGGACCTAAGTGTAAAAAAAGTTAAAAAAAATTAGTCAAAATTTAATAGCCCTCTCTCCTAGTGTGTGGTTATTGTTTCTTTTTAATACTTTTACTTGTTTTTGCATAATTGCAGTGGCTTATACATAGCAAAAAAAATTACAACATTATAGAAGATTTTTTTTTTAATTCTTATTTGTTTTTCTTTGGCATTCTTTTTGAGTTGTCCTTTCTTTTTTAGCTTTTCTTGTAGCAATGGTTTCCGAAAGTGATAGTGATCAACCTTCCCTCACCCTAAGCCTTATAAGTTGCAATGGTTGAGTGACAATAGTGAGTTGGTTATGGATAAGCAAGTGTTACTTACATTCTCCATTGGAAAGTATGTTGATGAAGTGCTTTGTGATATGGTTCCCATGGAAGTCGGACATGTGTTTCTTGGGAAACCTTGGCAATATGATAGAGCTGTTGTTCACAATGGGGTCACCAATTGATATTCTTTCTTGCAGAAAGGTAAAAAGGTAGTTCTCTCACCTTTGTCTCCAAGTGAGGTTTGTGAGGATCAAATAAAAATGAGATTGAAAAGAGAAAGAGAAAAGAAAATCAAAGAAGGAAAAGTCATTTGAGAGAGAAAAGCCAAAAAGAAAAAGAAGGCAAAAAGAGTGACAAGAAAGAACAAAAGAAAATAGAAAAAAAGAGTGAAAAACAATTAATGATAAAAAAAAAGTTTGTTCATCAAACCTAAGGAGGTAAAAAGAGTGATGCTAGCTAGACAACCAATGTATCTACTCATTCCAAATTACAAGTGTTTGTCTTCTAGTGCCCATGAGTTGCCTCAAGGTTTTGATACATTCTTAAAGGAGTTTGAGGATGTCTTCGCACAAGACATTCCCCATGGCTTGCCTCTTTACAAGTGTTTTGATACATTCTTAAAGGAGTTTTGATACATCCTGGAGAAGACTTGTAGATTTGCAACTTGCAGAATTTCCGCTGTGCTTGATTACTCTGATAATGAAAGTTGCTGATCCCACTTGCATAACTGCTCGTACCTGCTCAGGAAGTGTCTAAGTATGTTTTAGACAAAATTTGCCAAAGGGGGAGATTGTTAGTGCTTAGCTCTACTGAGTTTTAAAAGATTGGCTAAGATTTTGTTAAAACATAAGCACTTAGACAATGAAGGAAAGCTGGAGTTGCTGCACATGATGTCCAACGTTATGTCAAGGAATAAGATCGGGCTACACAATACACAAGGCAAGATAAAATGTCAAATGAAGAATTGAAGCTGCAGGATCCACGATGTCGGATACAATGTCCAGGACATCCTGCCCGAAAATACTGGAGGTGCTGCACAATGCACAAGGCAAGATAAAAGTCAAATGAAGCTGCAGGATTCACGATGTCGGACACGATGTCCTGACATCCGGCCCGAAAATACTGGACACATAAATCTGTTATCTCTTTAACAGATTATTGTGCAGTTAGCAACAGATTAGACGATCTATCTTTAGGAACGAATTAAAAGATAATTAAAGTTCGAATTTCAAAGTAGAAGAGTTCGTTCAGGGATTAAAGATTAAAGATAAAAACTAAAAGATCAAACTGTATCTTTTAGATCTTTAAGCGCAGATTTTCAGGAAGAATGATAGATCTCATCCAGCACAAGCTGTTGCAGCCCAGAAACGCACACTGCTATATAAACATGGAGGCTGCACGAGTTCTGTACCAAGTCCGGGATTGAAGAGTTATTTTGTGAGTTTTGGGACTTGAGTGTTTTGTGAGCCACCTTGATGGTACCCTAACATCAAGTGTTGGACCTGAGTGTGTAGAGTTGATCTCTAGTGTGTAGAGTTGATCTCTAGTGTGTAGAGTTGATCTCTATTGTTCAGAGAGCAATCTCTGGTGTGTCTTTGATTTAATTGTAAACACGGGAGTGTGATTGAGAGGGAGTGAGCGGGGTTCTCATATCTAAGAGTGGCTCTTAGGTAGAGGTCGCACGGGTAGTGGTTAGGTGAGAAGGTTGTAAACAGTGGCTGTTAGACCTTGAACTAACACTATTTTAGTGGATTTCCTCCCTGGCTTGGTAGCCCCCAGATGTAGGTGAGGTTGCACCGAACTGGGTTAACAATTCTCTTGTGTTATTTACTTGTTTAATCTGTTTATACAGTCAAACACAATCTGCATGTTCTGAAGCGTGATGTCGTGACATCCGGTACGACATCTGTCCCCAGTATCAGAATTTCAATTGGTATCAGAGCAAGCACTCGAAGTCACTGAGTGAGATCTAGGGAGAAAAATTCTGATGAACATGGAGAAAGAAGGAGGACCAGTGAACAGACCACCAATTCTGGATGGAACCAACTATGAATACTGGAAAGCAAGGATGGTGGCCTTCCTCAAATCACTGGATAGCAGAACCTGGAAAGCTGTCATCAAAGGCTGGGAACATCCCAAGATGCTGGACACAGAAGGAAAGCCCACTGATGAATTGAAGCCAGAAGAAGACTGGACAAAAGAAGAAGACGAATTGGCACTTGGAAACTCCAAAGCTTTGAATGCTCTATTCAATGGAGTTGACAAGAATATCTTCAGACTGATCAACACATGCACAGTGGCCAAGGATGCATGGGAGATCCTGAAAACCACTCATGAAGGAACCTCCAAAGTGAAGATGTCCAGATTGCAACTATTGGCTACAAAATTCGAAAATCTGAAGATGAAGGAGGAAGAGTGTATTCATGACTTCCACATGAACATTCTTGAAATTGCCAATGCTTGCACTGCCTTGGGAGAAAGGATGACAGATGAAAAGCTAGTAAGAAAGATCCTCAGATCCTTGCCTAAGAGATTTGACATGAAAGTCACTGCAATAGAGGAGGCCCAAGACATTTGCAACATGAGAGTGGATGAACTCATTGGTTCCCTTCAAACCTTTGAGCTAGGACTCTCGGATAGGGCTGAAAAGAAGAGCAAGAATCTGGCGTTCGTGTCCAATGATGAAGGAGAAGAAGATGAGTATGACCTGGATACTGATGAAGGTCTGACTGATGCAGTTGTGTTCCTTGGAAAACAATTCAACAAAGTGCTGAACAGAATGGACAGGAGGCAGAAACCACATGTCCAGAACATCCCTTTCGACATCAGGAAAGGTAGTAAATACCAGAAAAGGTCAGACGAAAAGCCCAGTCACAGCAAAGGAATTCAATGCCATGGGTGTGAAGGCTATGGACACATCATAGCTGAATGTCCCACTCATCTCAAGAAGCAGAGGAAAGGACTTTCTGTATGTCGGTCTGATGATACAGAGAATGAACAAGAAAGTGATTCTGACAGAGATGTAAATGCACTCACTGGGAGATTTGAATCTGCTAAAGATTCAAGTGATACAGATAGTGAAATCACTTTTGATGAGCTTGCTATATCCTATAGAAAACTATGCATCAAAAGTGAGAAGATCCTTCAGCAAGAAGCACAACTGAAGAAGGTCATTGCAAATCTGGAGGCTGAGAAGGAGGCACATGAAGAGGAGATCTCTGAGCTTAAAGGAGAAGTCGGTTTTCTGAACTCTAAACTGGAAAACATGACCAAATCAATAAAGATGCTGAATAAAGGCTCAGATATGCTTGATGAGGTGCTACAGCTTGGGAAGAATGTTGGAGACCAGAGAGGACTTGGGTTTAATCATAAATCTGCTGGCAGAATAACCATGACAGGATTTGTTCCTGCCAAAAACAGCACTGGAGCCACGATGTCACAACATCGGTCTCGACATCTTGGAACGCAGCAGAAAAAGAGCAAAAGAAAGAAGTGGAGGTGTCACTACTGTGGCAAGTATGGTCACATAAAGCCCTTTTGCTATCATCTACATGGCCATCCACATCATGGAACTCAAAGCAGCAACAGCAGAAGGAAGATGATGTGGGTTCCAAAACACAAGACAGTTAGTCTTGTTGTTCATACTTCACTTAGAGCATCAGCTAAGGAAGATTGGTACCTAGATAGCGGTTGTTCCAGACACATGACAGGAGTCAAAGAATTCCTGGTGAACATTGAACCTTGCTCCACTAGCTATGTGACATTTGGAGATGGTTCTAAAGGTAAGATCACTGGAATGGGAAAGCTAGCCCATGATGGACTTCCTAGTCTGGACAAAGTACTGCTGGTGAAGGAACTGACTGCAAACTTGATCAGCATCAGTCAGCTGTGTGATGAAGGATTCAATGTAAACTTCACAAAGTCAGAATGCTTGGTGACAAATGAGAAGAGTGAAGTTCAAATGAAGGGCAGCAGGTCAAAGGACAACTGTTACCTATGGACACCTCAAGAAACCAGTTGCTCCTCCACATGTCTATTCTCCAAAGAAGATGAAGTCAAAATATGGCATCAAAGATTTGGACATCTGCACCTAAGAGGTATGAAGAAAATCATTGACAAAGGTGCTGTTAGAGGCATTCCCAATCTGAAAATAGAAGAAGGCAGAATCTGTGGTGAATGTCAGATTGGAAAGCAAGTCAAGATGTCCCACCAGAAGCTTCAACATCAGACTACTTCCAGGGTGCTGGAACTACTTCACATGGACTTGATGGGGCCTATGCAAGTTGAAAGCCTTGGAGGAAAGAGGTATGCCTATGTTGTTGTGGATGATTTCTCCAGATTTACCTGGGTCAACTTTATCAGAGAGAAATCAGACACCTTTGAAGTATTCAAGGAGTTGAGTCTAAGACTTCAAAGAGAAAAGGACTGTGTCATCAAGAGAATCAGGAGTGACCATGGCAGAGAGTTTGAAAACAGCAGGTTCACTGAATTCTGCACATCTGAAGGCATCACTCATGAGTTCTCTACAGCCATTACACCACAACAGAATGGCATAGTTGAAAGGAAAAACAGGACTTTGCAAGAGGCTGCTAGGGTCATGCTTTATGCCAAAGAACTTCCCTATAATCTCTGGGCTGAAGCCATGAACACAGCATGCTACATCCACAACAGAGTCACACTTAGAAGAGGGACTCCAACCACACTGTATGAAATCTGGAAAGGGAGGAAGCCAACTGTCAAGCACTTCCACATCTTCGGAAGTCCATGTTACATTTTGGCAGATAGAGAGCAAAGGAGAAAGATGGATCCCAAGAGTGATGCAGGAATATTCCTGGGATACTCTACAAACAGCAGAGCATATAGAGTATTCAATTCCAGAACCAGAACTGTGATGGAATCCATCAATGTGGTTGTTGATGATCTAACTCCAGCAAGAAAGAAGGATGTCGAAGAAGATGTCAGAACATCGGGAGACAATGTAGCAGATGCAGCTAAAAGTGGAGAAAATGCAGAAAACTCTGATTCTGCTACAGATGAATCAAACATCAACCAACCTGACAAGAGACCCTCCATTAGAATCCAGAAGATGCACCCCAAGGAGCTGATTATAGGAGATCCAAACAGAGGGGTCACTACAAGGTCAAGAGAGATTGAGATTGTCTCCAATTCATGCTTTGTCTCCAAAATTGAGCCCAAGAATGTGAAAGAGGCACTGACTGATGAGTTCTGGATCAATGCTATGCAAGAAGAATTGGAGCAATTCAAAAGGAATGAAGTCTGGGAGCTAGTTCCGAGACCCGAGGGAACTAATGTGATTGGCACCAAGTGGATCTTCAAGAACAAAACCAATGAAGAAGGTGTTATAACCAGAAACAAGGCCAGACTCGTTGCTCAAGGCTACACTCAGATTGAAGGTGTAGACTTTGATGAAACTTTCGCTCCTGTTGCTAGACTTGAATCCATCAGATTGTTACTTGGTGTAGCTTGCATCCTCAAATTCAAGCTGTACCAGATGGATGTGAAGAGCGCGTTTCTGAATGGATACCTGAATGAAGAAGCCTATGTGGAGCAGCCAAAGGGATTTGTAGATCCAACTCATCCAGATCATGTATACAGGCTCAAGAAAGCTCTCTATGGATTGAAGCAAGCTCCAAGAGCTTGGTATGAAAGGCTAACAGAGTTCCTTACTCAGCAAGGGTATAGGAAGGGAGGAATTGACAAGACTCTCTTTGTCAAGCAAGATGCTGAAAACTTGATGATAGCACAGATATATGTTGATGACATTGTGTTTGGAGGGATGTCGAATGAGATGCTTCGACATTTTGTTCAACAGATGCAATCTGAATTTGAGATGAGTCTTGTTGGAGAGCTGACTTATTTTCTGGGACTCCAAGTGAAGCAGATGGAAGACTCCATATTCCTCTCACAAAGCAAGTATGCAAAGAACATTGTCAAGAAGTTTGGGATGGAAAATGCCAGCCATAAAAGAACACCTGCACCTACCCACTTGAAACTGTCAAAGGATGAAGCTGGCACCAGTGTTGATCAAAGTCTGTACAGAAGCATGATTGGGAGCTTACTATATTTAACAGCCAGCAGACCCGACATCACCTATGCAGTAGGTGTTTGTGCAAGATATCAAGCCAATCCCAAGATAAGTCACTTGAATCAAGTAAAGAGAATTCTGAAATATGTAAATGGCACCAGTGACTATGGGATTATGTACTGTCATTGTTCAGATTCAATGCTGGTTGGGTATTGTGATGCTGATTGGGCTGGAAGTGCAGATGACAGAAAAAGCACTTCTGGTGGATGCTTCTATCAGGGCAACAATCTTATTTCATGGTTCAGCAAGAAGCAGAATTGTGTGTCCCTATCTACTGCAGAAGCCGAGTATATTGCTGCAGGAAGCAGCTGTTCACAACTAGTTTGGATGAAGCAGATGCTCAAGGAGTACAATGTCGAACAAGATGTCATGACATTATACTGTGATAACCTGAGTGCTATTAATATTTCTAAAAATCCTGTTCAACACAGCAGAACCAAGCACATTGACATTAGACATCACTATATTAGAGAGCTTGTTGATGATAAAGTTATCACACTGGAGCATGTTGACACTGAGGAACAAATAGCAGATATTTTCACAAAGGCATTGGATGCAAATCAGTTTGAAAAACTGAGGGGCAAGCTGGGCATTTGTCTGCTAGAGGAATTATAGCAGCTACTGCTATCTGAACGTGCTCAAACGTCTCACGTAACATTAATAGCACGTTCACTACTAAGCCAAAACAAATTCGACCGTTGCTTCACACGCCCCTCTACATTCCTCATTCAAACTTATATTTTCGTGGTAATCTCGTTTTCAGCATTCCCTAACAGCTCTCTGAGATTTACGAAATCATTCCAAACGCTCTGCTTCTCCATGGCTACCTCACCAAAAGATACTGCAGCTCCTGGTTCACCCTCTGTACCATCATCTCCGCACCAGGAACGACCTGAATTCAATATCCAGCCCATACAGATGATTCCTGGTCAAGCCCCTGTTCCTGAAAAACTGGTTCCCAAACGACAACAGGGAGTGAAGATTTCTGAAAACCCTAGCATTGCAACAAGTCCTAGGGAAGTAGACCCGGAGATGGATAAGAAGATCCGCAGTATTGTGAGTAGCATTTTGAAAGACGCCTCTGTTCCTGATGCTGAGAAAGATGTTCCAACATCTTCCACCCCAAATACTGAAGTCCTCCATTCACCCAGTGAAGAGGAATCAACAGAAGAAGAGGATCAAGCCTCAGAAGAGACCCCTGCACCACGGGCACCAGAACCTGCTCCAGGTGACCTCATTGACCTTGAAGAAGTAGAATCTGATGAGGAACCCATTGCCAACAGGATGGCACCTGGCATTGCAGAAAGGTTACAAAGCAGAAAAGGGAAAACCCCCATTAAGAGGTCTGGACGAATCAAGACTATGGCACAGAAGAAGAGCACACCAATCACTCCTACCACATCCAGACGGAGCAAAGTTGCAATCCCTTCCAAGAAGAGGAAAGAAATTTCCTCATCTGATTCTGATGATGATGTCGAACTAGATGTCTCGACATCAAAGAGGGCCAAGAAATCTGGGAGAAAGGTGCCTGGAAATGTTCCTGATGCACCATTGGACAACATCTCTTTCCACTCCATTGGCAATGTTGAAAAGTGGAAATATGTGTATCAACGCAGACTTGCGGTTGAAAGAGAACTGGGAAGAGATGCCTTGGATTGCAAGGAGATCATGGACCTCATCACGGCTGCTGGACTGCTGAAGACTGTCACCAAGTTGGGAGACTGCTATGAGAGTCTAGTCAAGGAATTCATTGTCAACATTCCCTCTGACATAACAAACAGAAAGAGTGATGAGTATCAAAGAGTGTTTGTCAGAGGAAAATGTGTTAGATTCTCCCCTGTTGTGATCAACAAATACCTGGACAAACCAACAGATGGAGTGGTGGATATTGCTGTCTCTGAACATCAAATTGCCAAGGAAATCACTGCCAAACAAGTCCAGCATTGGCCAAAGAAAGGGAAGCTGTCTGCAGGGAAGCTAAGTGTGAAGTATGCAATCTTGCATAGGATTGGCGCTGCAAACTGGGTACCCACCAATCACACTTCCACTGTTGCCACAGGTTTGGGTAAATTTCTGTATGCTGTTGGAACCAAGTCCAAATTTAATTTTGGAAACTATATTTTTGATCAAACTGTTAAGCATTCAGAATCGTTTGCTGTCAAGTTACCCATTGCCTTCCCAACTGTATTGTGTGGCATTATGTTGAGTCAACATCCCAATATCTTAAACAAAATTGACTCTGTGATGAAGAGAGAATCTCCTCTATCCCTGCATTGCAAACTGTTTGAGGGGACACATGTCCCAGACATTGTCTCGACATCAGGGAAAGCTGCTGCTTCAGGTGCTGTGTCCAAGGATGCTCTGATTGCTGAACTCAAGGACACATGCAAGGTGCTGGAAGCAACCATCAAAGCCACCACAGAGAAGAAGATGGAGCTGGAACGGCTGATCAAAAGGCTCTCAAAAAGTGGCATTGATGATGGAGAAGCAGCTGAGCAAGAAGATGAAGCAGCTGAGGAAGAGGTAGAAGCAGCCGAGGAAGAAGAAGAAGCTGCTGAGGAAGAGGAAGATGCAGCAGAGGATACTGAATCAGATGATGATTCTGAAGCCACCCCATGACCATCAGAACTTTATTTTTGCTTTTTACTAGCTATAGGGGCATGTCCCTTTGAACAATTGATTGCTATTGGTCTGTAATATTTGCATGCATTCTACTTTTGTCAAATTCTGTCTAAAAAGGGGGAGTAATAGTAAGTAATAAGTATTATGCATGATTTATGATTCTGAGTAGTAGGACTCTATGTATGCAATAGTAGTCATGATGTATGACACGGTGGTGTATGCATGATTCATGATTTTGAGGGGGAGCTGTATGATACGATGTATGCATGATTCATGATTTTGAGGGGGAGACTGCGGCTGCTGATGATGACTGGTGTAAGCTACTAGTAGCTGATAAAAGATGCAACAGTAAGAGCATGGAGACAGGGGGAGCAGCTGATGTCACATGAGATGTCTTGACATCCTGAAAAGACTAGTAGCTGATAGAAGATGCTGCAGTGAAAGAGCATTGAGACAGGGGGAGCAGAAAGCTGATGTCACGTGAGATGTCTTGACATCCTGGAGAAGACTTGTAGATTTGCAACTTGCAGAATTTCCGCTGTGCTTGATTACTCTGATAATGAAAGTTGCTGATCCCACTTGCATAACTGCTCGTACCTGCTCAGGAAGTGTCTAAGTATGTTTTAGACAAAATTTGCCAAAGGGGGAGATTGTTAGTGCTTAGCTCTACTGAGTTTTAAAAGATTGGCTAAGATTTTGTTAAAACATAAGCACTTAGACAATGAAGGAAAGCTGGAGTTGCTGCACATGATGTCCAACGTTATGTCAAGGAATAAGATCGGGCTGCACAATACACAAGGCAAGATAAAATGTCAAATGAAGAATTGAAGCTGCAGGATCCACGATGTCGGATACAATGTCCAGGACATCCTGCCCGAAAATACTGGAGGTGCTGCACAATGCACAAGGCAAGATAAAAGTCAAATGAAGCTGCAGGATTCACGATGTCGGACACGATGTCCTGACATCCGGCCCGAAAATACTGGACACATAAATCTGTTATCTCTTTAACAGATTATTGTGCAGTTAGCAACAGATTAGACGATCTATCTTTAGGAACGAATTAAAAGATAATTAAAGTTCGAATTTCAAAGTAGAAGAGTTCGTTCAGGGATTAAAGATTAAAGATAAAAACTAAAAGATCAAACTGTATCTTTTAGATCTTTAAGCGCAGATTTTCAGGAAGAATGATAGATCTCATCCAGCACAAGCTGTTGCAGCCCAGAAACGCACACTGCTATATAAACATGGAGGCTGCACGAGTTCTGTACCAAGTCCGGGATTGAAGAGTTATTTTGTGAGTTTTGGGACTTGAGTGTTTTGTGAGCCACCTTGATGGTACCCTAACATCAAGTGTTGGACCTGAGTGTGTAGAGTTGATCTCTAGTGTGTAGAGTTGATCTCTAGTGTGTAGAGTTGATCTCTATTGTTCAGAGAGCAATCTCTGGTGTGTCTTTGATTTAATTGTAAACACGGGAGTGTGATTGAGAGGGAGTGAGCGGGGTTCTCATATCTAAGAGTGGCTCTTAGGTAGAGGTCGCACGGGTAGTGGTTAGGTGAGAAGGTTGTAAACAGTGGCTGTTAGACCTTGAACTAACACTATTTTAGTGGATTTCCTCCCTGGCTTGGTAGCCCCCAGATGTAGGTGAGGTTGCACCGAACTGGGTTAACAATTCTCTTGTGTTATTTACTTGTTTAATCTGTTTATACAGTCAAACACAATCTGCATGTTCTGAAGCGTGATGTCGTGACATCCGGTACGACATCTGTCCCCAGTATCAGAATTTCAATATGTTGGATGAATTTCATGATTCTTGTGTTTTCTCCAAAATAGATTTGAAAAGTGATTACCATCAAATTATAATGAGAGAAGGTGATCAATGGAAAATCACTTTCAAAATTAATTTTGGACTTTATGAGTGGTTCGTCATGCCTTTTGGCTTAACCAATGCACCAAACACTTTCTTGCGACTCATGAACCATGTTTTGAGACACTTTATTGGCAAATTTGTGGTTGTGTACTTTGATGATATCTTGATTTATAGCTTAACAATGGATGCCCACTTATACCATGTTAGGAGTGTCTTGGATGTGCTTAGACAAGAAAAGTTGTTTTGCTAATAGGGATAAATGCACATTTTGCACTAATCAAGTAATGTTTCTAGGATTTGTTGTGAGTGCTAAGGGAGTCCAAGTGGATGATGAGAAAATTAAATCTACTAGAGATTGACCCATACCCAAAAATGTGATTGATGTGAGGAGTTTTCATGGGTTGGCTAGTTTCTATAGGAGATTTGTCAAAGATTTTAGCACCATAGCATCTCCATTGAATGACGTTGTTAAGAAAAATTTGGAATTTAAGTGGGAAAGTCAACAAGAGAAACCCTTCAATACATTGAAGGAAAAGTTGACAAATGCACCCATTCTTGCTTTACCAAAATTTTCAAAATCTTTTGAACTTGAATGTGATGTATTCAATGTTGGCATAGGTGTTGTATTGTTACAAGAAGGTCACCCAATTGCTTATTTTAGTGAAAAAAATTAAGGGTGCCATCTTGAACTATTCCACCTATGATAAGGAACTTTATGCACTTATTAGAGCTTTGCAAACTTGGAAACACTTCCTCCTTTCTAAGGAGTTTGTGGTTCATAGTGACCATGAGTCACTCAAACATTTGAAAAGCCAAGGAAAGCTTAACAAGAGGCATGCCAAATGGGTAGAGTTCTTGGAACAATTCCCTTATGTGATTAAACACAAGCAAGGCAAGACTAATGTTGTGGCCAATGCAATTTCAAGGAAATATGCTCTAATCTCCATGCTTGAAAAAAAGATGTTTGGATTTGTATTCTCAAGACCATGACTTTTCTAAATTGTTTAAGTTGTGTGAAAAGGGGTCTCATCAAGGTTTCTTTAGGCATGAATGATACTTGTTTAAAAATAATAGATTGTGTTTGCCTCAAAGTTCCTTGCGTGAACTCATGATTTGTGAAGCTCATAAGGGGGGGGGGGGTTAATGGGACATTGTGGAGTTGAAAAGACATTCAAAATTTTACTTGAACATTTCTTTTGGCCTAAAAGGAAACATAATGTTATCAAATTTTTTTCTAATTGCATTGTGTGTCATAAGGAAAAGTCCAAAATCATGCATCATGGTTTGTATTCTCCATTGTCAATTCCAACCTCCCTTTTGACTGACATTTCCATGGATTTTGTGCTTGGTCTTCCAAGGTCCAAGAGGGGAAATGATTTGATTTTTGTGGTTATTGATAGGTTTTCCAAGATGGCATACTTTATTCCATGTCACAAGGTGGACGATGGTTGTCATGTGGTAGATCTTTTCTTCAAAGAGGTAGTGCGTCTTCATGGATTGCCTAGGAGAATTGTATCAGATAGAGATTCCAAGTTTTTGAGTCATTTTTGGAAAACATTTGGAGAAAACTTGGAACCAAGCTTCATTTCTCCACCATTTGCCATCCTCAAGCCAATGGGAAAACCGAGGTAGTGAATCGAAAACTCTCACAACTCTAAAGGTATTTCATCAAAGGTAATTTGAAAACTTGGGAAGAGTGGTTACCTCATGTTGAATTTGCTTATAATAGGGTAACCAACTCTACCACTTATTTTTCTCCTTTTGAGGTTGTTTATGGTTTTTATCCTTTATCTCCTCTTGATTTAATTCCTTTACCTAATGATTCTAGGGAATACCTAAGTAAGGGAAATTTTCAATTAGGAATAGTCAACAAAATCTTAATTCAACCCCCTCTTCTTAAAATTTGTGAGGCCACTTGTCCATCAAGTGGTATCAGAGTAGGTTTCTTGTAGAAAGTCTAGAAACTTCAAGAAATATGGCCTCAACAAATTTCTTATTCCCAGAAGGAAATTCCATCAATAGGCCTCCTATCTTTAATGGAGAGGGTTGCAACTATTGAAAAACCCGTTTACAAATTTTCATTCAAGCAATAGATTTAAACATTTGGGAAGCCATAGAAATAGGACCTTATGTACCCACCATAGTAGATGGAAGCACGACAACAGAAAAACCTAGAGATCAATGGTCAGAAGAAGATACAAGAAGAGTTCAATATAATCTTAAAACCAAAAACATCATTACTTCTGCCCTAGGAATAGATGAATATTTTAGAGTCTCAAACTGTACAAATGACAAGGAGATGTGGGACACACTTCAACTCACACATGAGGGCACAACTGATGTTAAGAGATCTAGGATTAATACTCTAACCCATGAATATGAACTATTTAGGATGAAAACAAATAAAAATCTATCTACTATGTCTCTTGCCACATTATTTGGAAAGTTGCAGGAACATGAGATGGAATTGCAAAGACTCAATCAAAATGAGAAAGAGCAAGCAAACGTATTCTTAATGACCAAGAACCATGAAAGCGATGAGGAGAAGCCCTTGAAGAAAAAGTGGTACATAGACAACGGATGCTCTAAACACATGATGAGAGATGCCTCAAAGTTCACAACTATCTCTCCTAAGAAAAGCAGGCATGTAACCTATGGCAACAACAACAGAGGTAAAATTCTTGGAGTCGGAAAAATAGTTACGAACTCTTCAACCTCTATTGAAAATGTTTTACTTGTTGAAGGGCTTAAGCATAGTTTGTTTAGTGTTAGTCAATTATGTGATAGAGGTTATAGGGTATCATTTGATTCTAAAAAATGTGTCAT
Organism: Glycine soja; assembly: GCF_004193775.1. NCBI lineage: Eukaryota > Viridiplantae > Streptophyta > Magnoliopsida > Fabales > Fabaceae > Glycine > Glycine soja. The sequence continues at coordinate 29,331,614 of NC_041012.1, read as the reverse complement.
TAAACATGAACATGATAAGGACATAGAGCATATAGGATTTAGAGAAAACAATGTTTACATGTTAGATTTAAAACAAAAATAAGATGATAATCAATGTTTTCTTAGCAAAGACAACGATCCTTGGCTATGGCATAAAAGGATCACTCACATAAATATGGAACATTTAAACAAATTAATTTCAAAAGATTTGGTTGTTGGCTTGCCAAGACTAAAATTTGAAAAAGATAAACTATGTGATGCATGTCAAAAGGGAAAACAAACTAGAGCATCATTCAAATCCAAAAACATTGTTTTAACTACTCAACCTTTACAATTACTACATATGGATTTGTTTGGTCCATCTAGAGTCATCAGTTTTGGTGGAAGTTATTATGCACTTGTCATAGTTGATGATTATTCTAGATATACTTGGACTTTGTTCATCACTCATAAAAATGATGCATTTCAAGCATTTAGGAAACTTGCAAAAGTTATTCAAAATAAGAAAAATCTCAAAATTATTTCAATAAGGAGTGATCATGGGGGAGAGTTTGAAAATAAAGAATTTGAAATGTTTTGTGATGAATATGGCATTGAACAAAATTTCTCTACACCTCGAACTCCTCAACAAAATGGTGTTGTAGAATGGAAAAATAGATCCTTAGAAGAAATAGCAAGAACCCTATTAAATGATACTCCTCTTCCAAAATACTTTTGGGCTGAAGCCGTTAGCACTGCATTCTACATCCTAAATAGGGCTTTAATAAGACCCATCTTAAAGAAAACTCCTTATGAATTATTCAATGGTAGAAAACCAAACATTTCACATGTACATATCTTTGGTTGCAAATTTTTTGTATTAAATAATGGAAAAGAAAACTTAGGAAAGTTTGATGCCAAGGTGGATGAAGGAATCTTCCTTGGTTATTCCTTGCATAGTAAAGCATATAAAATATACAATAAGAGAACTATGAATATTGAAGAATCCATTCATGTTTCCTTTGATGAGTCTAATGTTATTTCTCCTAGAAAGGATGTGTTAGATGATGTTTCAAATTTCTTAGAAGAGATGCATACTCATGAAAGGGATTCTAAAAGGAAAAGAGATGAAAGCAATGAGGATTCTCAAGACTACGAAACAAAAGCAAACAATGATCTTCCAAAGGAGTGGAAAGCTTCTAGAAATCATCCTCTTGACAACATTTTTAGTAATATAGCAAAAAAGGTAACATTTGAACTATCTCAAAGTTTTGATTCAGTTAAGTTTTATTATTGTGGCTAATTGAAGATATTTCCAAAACTGTTTGATTATATTAAAATTTACTATGATTAATTAATTATATTTAGTTTAAAGATTTGAATATACATGATTGATTGAATTTTTAGTTGATTATGCTTGAATTAATTATGTATGATTTGACATGATTAAATTTTGTTAAAATTATATTGATATGCTAAAATAATTAAAATAAGTAATGAGTTACCATGTATGTGTTCATAACTATGTTTTGTTACCTAGAATTAAGTTTTGATTCTCTGGTAATCGATTACCACTATGAGTAATCGATTACAGTAGAACAGACTTCTTTTAATCGATTACAGTTTACATGTAATAGATTACAATAACTGTGTAATCAATTACAGCGCGTCTCCATCTATAAATACAAAATGTCAAAAACGCAGTCTTCGTGTTTTCTCTTCCGCGACTCTACCCTTTCTCCCAAAACTTCAAAATCACATAACTTCTTCATTTCTCAACCAAATCACTTCCCACAAAACCTATTCTTCATAATTTTCAATTCTCTTTCATCTCTACCAATTAAAATCCTCAAAAAACTCCTACAATGGCATAACCATCAAAGAAGCGAAAAGGGGTTTCAATCTCTACCGCGGCTACCGAAACTCGATGCCACGGAGCCTCTAGAGCACAGCCAGCACCAATTCCTTCTTCTACGCTGTTCTCCTCGGAAGAACAACGTATCCAGTACACTTCCCTTTTCTCTTCTCGTTCCATCATAGATCCTAAGTTTGTAGACTTGGCATTCTTTGATGATGAAATGTTTGATTGTTTTCAAGCATTTTAAAACTCCGGGATAATCCATTTTATGTCCTTAACACTCCCTTATTATCCTGATTTAGTTAGAGCCTTTTATTCAAATTTAGATATTCAGGATGGTACTCTTATTTCTGAAGTGTATGGCATAAAGATGATCATTGACGAGTCTTTGTTCTTTGAATTAACCCAGTTATCTAGTGAAGGTGTACCCTTTGAGGGCACCATTGATGATGACTGGAAATTTGATTTTTCCAGTCATGATGCCCGCCGGATGGTTTGCACCAACCAGGCGGATATGACCGGTAGATTACTTGCCGGATCATTGGCTTTTGAGTGCCACATCATGCACTACTTGATTGTGCGAATCCTTCTTCCTCGATCATCTAACCTTGCTCAGGTTTCTGAGGAAGACCTGATAGTTATGTGGGTTTTCTTAACCGGTCGTCAGATCGACTGGGCCCACCTTGTCAGATATCGCATGCATAAGGCATTGCGATCAAACGCTCTTCTTCCTTATCCCCATTTGATCACTCTATTTTTGCATCATTTTAATATTCCTCTTGACTCTGAGTCCTTTGTTCAAGTCAAGAGATCTTTTTCTATCGGTGCTGGTGTGGTAACCTCCTTTGGATACCGCAAAGAATGGGATGGCTCTTGGGAGAAGAAGGACGCTCAGCCATAGGCAGTAGATGACCGCTCTCCTTCACCTCCTCCTAAAAAGGATGACTCATCATCCCTTATGCAAAACATTCTCGACAAGTTGGATGGTCTTCACACCTACGTTGGTGAACGTTTTGATTCCTTGGACAGCCGGATTGATGCCATTGATGCACGGTTTGCAGGAATGGATACACGCATCACTCAGCTTGAGGAGGATATGAGTTTCATCGTCAGTGCTTCGACCTTCCACCATCTACTTAGATAGATTTAGACTATTATTATATTTTATTTTAAGCCGTGGATTTGGCTATGTCTTATGACTTTATGTTAGTTATGTGTTTTCTGAACTTGGTTATATTGTTTGTTTGCAATTATTTGTTTGTGTTATGTGTTTAAACTTGGTTACCTTATTGGTATATGACTATGACTAGTATTTATGGATATGATTTAGTTATGTCTTGTGTATGATTTTACTTTTCCACGCACTTTGGCCTTTTGATGTTGCCAAAGGGGGAGAGAAAATGGGTAGTTTAGAAATCAAGACATAAAATTATTTACTGAGTTTTAAATTAAGCACAAATTCAAAAACAAAGGGGGAGAAAGAGATGAGTGAATGAAACTCAAAAGAGAATTTTTCAAAGAAAAGATTGAACAACACGAAATTGTCCAAGAGAATTTTTCAAGAAATATCTTTTACCAGAGTTTTTACTCTCTGGTAACCGATTACCATAAGGTAGTAATCGATTACCAGAAACCCAAAACAGTTTTATAACTGATATACAAAGCAGTAATCAATTACCATGGGCATGTAATCAATTACTAGTGTTTTTGAACGTTGGATTTCAAACTTCAAGAGTCACAACTTTTGATAAAATATTTTCAAACTAGTTTAATCGATTACACAATATTTGTAATTGATTACCAGTGATTCTGAACGTTAGATTTCAAATCTCAACATGAAAAGACACAACCTTCGATAAAATCAACTGTGTAATCGATTACACCATTATGGTAATCGATTACCAGTGACAGGTTTTGAAAAATAAATTGCCAAGAGTCACAATTTTTAAAGTGACTAGTTTTTGAAGAATTTGCCAAGAGTCACAACTTTTAAAGTGACTAGTTTTGAAGAGAGTCACAACTTTTAAAGTGACTGGTTTTTGAAGAATTTGCCAAGAGTCACAACTTTTAAAGTGACTAGTTTTGAAAAGAGTCACAACTTTTAACATGGTTTCTTCAAGAGCCATCAAATGGCTATAAATATGTGACCATGGCACGAATTTTAAATCAATTATTCTCAACATCTTTCTAAGAGTGTTTGTTCAACAATTGCTTTGTCAAGAAAAGTTCATTGGGCAAAAACTTGTGCTATTCTATTTTCTTCCTCTCCTCCATTCTTACAAAAAGTTTTTCATGAGACCGACTCTTGGTTGTAAAAGTTTTCAAGATATGGTCTACTTGGTTGAAACACTGGACACAAAGGATTAACGTCCTTTGGGTTCATTGCAAGAAGTGGAATTCGCTTCTTGGTTAAATCACCGGACACAAAGGAGTAACGTCCTTTGGGGTTCATTGCAAGAGGTGGGATTTACCTCTTGGTTGTAATCACTGAACACAAAGGAGGAAGGTCCTTCATGGTTCATTGCAAGAGGCGGAATTGTCTCTTGGTGTAAACATTGAACACAAAGGAGGGAAGTCCTTTGTGGTTCATTGCTTGTAAAGGGTTTTTACAAGGATAGTGGAAATCTCAAGCAGGTTGCTTGGGGACTGGACGTAGGCACGGGTTGTGGCCGAACCAATATAAATCCGGTTTTGCATTCTCTCTTCCCTTAATCTCTTTTACTTTCTATTGTGTTTATATTTCTTTAAGGTTACTTCTCTTTATTTGTTATTCTAGTAACTTATAATTAAAGAAATATTTGAATCTAGGGAATACCTAAGTAAGGGAAATTTTCAATTAGGAATAGTCAACGAAATCTTAATTTAACCCCCTCTTCTTAAAATTTCTGAGACCACTTGTCCAACACCTTTACCTAATGATTCTTCTATTTTGAGTAAGGATGTGCTTTCTACAACCACTTTTGTTAAGGATCTTCATGAAAGGGAAATAAATCAAATTGAGTACGGGGTGAGTTCTACTTTCAATGTCTACAAGATTGTCTTGCCAAGTGAGTATGGGGTGAGTTCTACTTTCAATGTCGCTGGTCTTTCTTCTTGTGATGTAGGTGTTTTGGATGCACATAAATTTTTTCAAGAAGAAGGGGATGATAGATGGCTATCCAAACAACATAAGGACCTAGAAACACTTCATGAGTTGAAGGGGCCAATGACAAGGTCTAGAGCCAAGCTTCTACAAGAAGAGATGACCAAGAAGATCAAGGATGAACTACATATCAAAGGAAAGGAAGGAGAAAATCACAAAGAGCTGAATTGGAGCACGTTGAAGATTACTAAACAACACACCCGGGCTTAGCGCATGCTGCTAGGCTTAGTGCGAGCTGTTTGGCTTAACGCGAGCTATCTTGGCTTAGTGCACACCTTTAATGTGAATTTATGAAAATTCCTAATTTTTGTTTATTTGTGTAATGGGCTCGAGCTTGATGTAAATATGCCTTATTAGAGACTTAGTTATCTTCTTAAGCCTAGTTCTATAAATACTCTAAAACTCTTAATTGTAGGAACTTTTGATATAAATGCAATTAAGCTTGTGCTTAGAGAGAGCTCAATATCTTCTTTGTTTTTTTAACTAAAAATCAAATTGATTCTTATCAAGGAAGCTATTCCTTTGTGGTGAATCCTCCTTCAGCTTATCCATTATCTGTGGGTCGTGGCGTCATCTTCTTCATCTTATCCATATTTTCTGTTTTTCTATTCTTGAGTTCTTGGAAGGTCAACAATGGTGATTCTTGAATTTTCATCTGGAACAATCCAAACGAAGCGTCCATGGTTTGGATTGCATCACAGGGAGAGGGGGAGAGTGAGAATTAGAGAGCGCGAGAGAGACATTAAATATTAAGAACAACAAAAAATCTTCTAAGACAGTTTTGTAAAATCAGACTTAGAATGATAGCCTTCTAAGACGGTTTTCAAAAAAATGTCGTAGAATGATAGTATTTATTTACAAAATTGTCATCACGTCACATTCTAAGATGGTTTTGCATAACCGTCTTAGAATGTATGTCGTAAAATACATTTTTTTAGTAGTGATGAGACTATCACATATTTTTTTGTTCATAATGTGAATTGTGAAATAAAGATATTTATGATCAATTGAAATAATTGCATGCTAATTTCATAGGATGTTGTACTTGTAACAATTTAAACTATTTTATCCCCTATTTTTTTTTTAATTATTTTATATTCTACAAAAGGATTAACTTAGTGGTGTAAGGTTTTGCTACGTTCACAACGATCTATTTAGTAGGAGAATTCGTGTTCGATTCCCATTGTGTGCAAAATTCCTTTGGGTTAGCGGCAATCACTCATTGCGAGTTGTATTAGTCTTTGACCTTGTGGGTTGAGGGACACATGTGGTCTTTGGCTTAGAAAAAAATTAAATTTGAATTTTTTTTTATATTCAATGAGAATGTTTTTAGAAGTTATTTTTAAAACAAAGATACATGGATAAATGATGTGCCATTATTTTTTTCCTATTTCTCAAACCTTTGTGCACCATTTTAATTACTGATTAGTCTTAATTGTCAAATTAATCAGGCAGTTTTATTATTTGGGCTCATTCAGCTAATTTGATATTTTTAATCTAATTTCAGGAATTAATGAAGCATTGAGCTTAATCCAGATTTTGGTTGTGCACTTAAAGAGGGCAAATAAAGCAATGTTTACCTTAGTTAATTTCTAATTAGGAGATTGCAATTTTATTTATATGATGTTTAGTGCTTATTTCGTTTTGGGCCAGAATAATGTAATAGGGCCCAGTGACTCTGAGTGACCCTTATAAATAGCAGCCTTGGGATTCGTGTAAGGGGATTCGATTATTCAGAGCATAGGGTTTTAAGGATTTATGTTTTTAGCTTTGGATTACTGTTCACAATAATGCATTTTTTCCACTTTTCGCTTTCAATTGCAATTTCGTTCTAGTTTTATTTACGTTTCTTCTTTAGTTTCATTCTCGTTTCTATTTTCAGTTTCATTTACGTTTCTGCCTTTAGCTTCAATTGCGTTTTGTGTTTTGGGTTGAAATTATGGAAGGCTAAATTTCTGGTGTTGTTTCCTTCTGAGGACGAAGCTTAACTCTCTTCGAGGTTCTGTCTATAATGTCGTTTCCTGGCAGTTTTCCCTTCACCAATTAACCCACATTCGTTACTGTTAATTTATGCATGCTTCGTGTTCGATTAATTGCCTCTGAGATTAACTTGCGTTCATGCTTAATGAATGAAGGGTTAATTGGTGTATGTGTTGGCTAATCACGTATTGACAACCCTAAGTTGATTTTAGCTTAGTAAATTAAAATAGGGCTGGATTAAGTGGTTAACTGTTAGGGACAAATTCTTCATAACCTAGGACAAGAGAATGACTTCTGAATCAGAGGAAACAACACGTTTTTAATACTATTTATTTCGTATTCCAATTCGCTTGTTCTTTAATTCACAAAACAAACAACCCCCCCCCCCCAATTATTACTGTTACTGCAAGTATATTATGAACATTTGGTTTATCATTGCTCGTTGGGAAACGACCTAGGATCACTTCCTAGTTACTGCATTTTAATGTTTATTTGATTCGGGTACAGCCTCGATCAATGAATATTATGGTACTTTATATAAATCCTACTTATTGTTGTTCCTAATTTATTCTAAGATTTAAGTTACTAATACAACTTTTTTTTAGATGTAGAGGAATCGATTTCTAAATTATGGTTTTTAAATTGTTTTGTATTTTTATTTTATTGTTTTAATAATTTTTTATATTTATCTTTTTATGTTAAACCAAAATATTATTTTGCCTATGTTTTTGAATCCTTTGTATTTTCATTTTATTTGATTATTAAAATAATAATTGAAATTAAGAAAAGATATATTTCACAAACAAGTTGAATTGAACTAAAATATTTAAATTGTAAAAAAGATATAAAATTACAAATAATAGAACAAAATATTTAAATTTGAAACAATACAACAATTTTTTTAAAATACAAAGAATATGACATAAACTTAACAGTGTTGGCTTGACCCTACACGGTGAGACATTTGTTTTTTGAATGGCCTGAGATGCGACACATAGAATATCATTTTGGTTGATGCAATTCTTATATATCCATTTTAGTGAGTATACAAGAGGAGACAAGATGACCTTTAGAATTTCTTTTCTTCTCTGGGTCAGGGCTGATCCTTGGCTCGTGATATGGTGACCAATACACTTCATTATGCAATTCCCCAAATAATCCTCTGTATATGTTGGAGACACTTTCCAACATATACACATGATGTATGCAGTTGCTATACTCATGGTGAGCATGCTTACGAGTAGCAACAACATAAGAACAAGACATATGCATTTTTTGGAATATGCCATAATCGCACCCACCTTTCATCTAGCCTGATCGTGAAATTTCCAGCGGGCTGAACCGATTGAACTCAAGAACAATGTGAGAGTTTTCCTTTCTTTGTCCATATCCTTGTTTAGTAGTTGTTTATAAAGTTGGTCAAATTTAATTTTTGTTGTGATTTTTCTCCCTCTTTGGATGAACAATGCATTACAACTTATATATGTTGATTTTAGAAGTGCACTTATTGATAGATTTCGTGTTCTGGAGTACCAAATTAATTGACTGAACAAGATTGGTGGTCAAGTGTCTCCATCGTTTTTCACCATCCCATGTAAAAGTCCATTTTTCTCGCGGAATCTCACTAAGCGAATTAATTGCTCGGTCATTGTCGCAACCTACCCTTCGACGGGAGGGCGACGCGTGACTCGTGGGTGCACGTTCAAGGAAAGGAATACGCGCGGAGTCGCCACCAACGTTTATTTGAGGAAAACGTCGGAAAAACCGGAAAAGACGTGATCTACAAACTTTAAGTGAAAGGTTCGGGAGTTGTATTTACGCAAGGGGAAGGTATTAGCACCCCACACGTCCGTCACAAGAGACGGCAGCCTTTAATCAAATGTGCAAATATGATTTCAATTTATGTTATCTTCCCTTTTTATGTTCTTATGTCTTTTTTATGCTTTTTTATATTTTTTTATCTTTTTGTGGTCGACAAGGGCGTTTCCCTTTGCTCCTACGTATTCCTCAATTGTGATGAGAAAATCAGACCTACGTAGTTCTTTTGTGAACAAAGCGTTTTGGTTAAGTTATTTTTTATCCTTTTTTGCAAGATATGTTTTTATTGAATGAAAGGTCATTTAAGGCGTTGGACCATTAGATAATCTTTCGATTCTTTTGAAAAGTGAGAAAACATTTAAGGCATTGGACCATTATTGATTTCTTTATTTTTGAAAGAGGTAACAAAGTTACATATTGATTTTAGTCTTTTTAGAAATCTACACTTACCCAATAAAAGCGGAAAAAACCATTTCAAGGCGTTGGACCTTTAAAAAATGACTTTTTTAGGCGTTGACAAAAAGTTTGGTTTATGAATTGATTTTAGCCTTAGTTTCACTTTGTTTATTAGTCGATTCGATTAAGAAAGAAAAAATCCCAAAGAAAAACGTCCGATTGATTTTTTTGATTTATTTTACTAAAAGATATTTTTGATTATTATATTATTATTTTACCTCTTTTTGGTTTCTAACGTGGTTACGGCATGACCGAACGGTCGAATTTCATTTTAACAGAATTTAATGGATGTTACAATTCAAATGATCGGTGGAAATTTATTTTATTTTTTTGATTAGGCGAGAAAATGACTTAAGTAAGTGACTAAAGCACGTCAAAAGGGGGTACGGAAAGTAAATGGAATGAAAACAAATGCACGTGAAAACAAATGAGGACCACTAAGGGTACATAGAATGAATTGAAAAGTTCAATTTCGGGAACTTATCGGTTGAAGACCGAAGAACATCGAAGAACGGTTGAAAATCTTCGCAAAATCACCCACGGAAACATTACGGAAGCGTCTCGGCTTGGATTTTTTTCACGGAAACAATTTTTTTCACTAATTTCAAGTGATCTCGAATTACCAGGAGGGCTGAACATTTTTTCCTTTCACTTCTCCCCCCATTTATAGGAAAATAGGGGAGAAGCTTGCCACCCAGGTCGCCCAGGCGAGCTAGGTTGCTTCCTCCAGAAGCAACCGCCTTCTGGAAGGCGCAAGTGGGCCTGGTTGCTATTTGAACCCCCATTTTTACTAAGTACACCCCTACCTTTTTTTGGTGATTCTTTTTCCGTAACGTTACGAAACTTTACGAATTTCGTAACGATGCTTGTTTTCTTTCCGTAATGTTACGAAACCTTACGGACTACGTAAACAACCCCTTTTTGGTTTTCGGGATGTCACGGAACTTTATGGATTGCCTAACGATGGGTGCCAAGTACCTCGAAGTGGTCAAACGAAAGTTGCATCCCAACAACGGATGGTCCCCGAACGAAATTAGGGTATGACAGTTTCCCCTCTTTACTTGTCTTTTATTGGAGATAAAAGGGAAGTAAAGATAAGACACTAATTTCGTTCGAGCGAAACACCATTCGGCCAGTGAATCTCCCTGCCAGCGGAACCTGCAAAAATTTGAAAATGATCAGTACCGACACATCATCCTGACACTGTCGAATTTGTTCCTCTTGGTTAATACAAGACGCAGAATGACCATAATTCGTCTCTGCATTTTGTTGGACATGATCGAGCCTGGGCGGCGAGACACAAAATGACCATAATTTGTCTCTGCGTGCCATTGGACACAATCGCCTCTGGATGGCGAAAAGGTGAAGGGAATGACCATAATTTGTCTCCGCGCGTTTACCACCCAACTTGTTGTTCCTGAATGATAAAGGGCGCAAAATCTGTCTCTGCGCGTTTACCCACTCAGGTTGTTGTGCTTGAATGATAAAGGGCGCAGAACAACACGTTTTTAATACTATTAATTTCGTATACCACTCAGGTTGTTGTGCTTGAATGATAAAGGGCGTAGAACAACACGTTTTTAATACTATTAATTTCGTATTCCAGTTCTCTTGTTCTTTAATTCACATAACTAACAACCCCCCCCCCCCAATTATTACTGTTACTGCAAGTATATTATGAACATTTGGTTTATCATTGCTCGTTGGGAAACGACCTAGGATCACTTCCTAGTTACTGCATTTTAATGTTTATTTGATTCGGGTACAGCCTTGATCAAATTTGGCGCCGTTGCCGGGGAGCAGTGTCCAAAGGTTCATAATAGCTAGTGATTCGTGTTTTATGTTTAGTTGTTTTATGCTTTCGTGTTGTGTTAGTGTTGTTTAGTGTCTTGTTATTTTGTTTAGTGTGGTGTTATGTTTTAGTTTTTCTATTCAGCGCTTCCCCTGTTTCTGTTTTTGTGTTTTGCTGTGAATAGTGCTTTGCGACGGATTTAGCGACCACTTTTGCTGACCTGGAAAACAGAGTAGTAGTGCAAACCCATTAGTGACTACTACTGACAATCTAATTGGCGATTTTTGTTTTGATAGTTAGGTTTGTTATTTTTGGCTGAATTTTGGTGTGGTAGGTTTTTTTGACTCATAATTTGTGTGAAAAATACCAGGAACACTTGTTGTGACTAGATTTGAGAGATTTAAAAAAATTTGAGAACTTGTGTTTATCAAAACTTCAAATGGCCATAACTTTTGCTCTAGGTATCAGAATGACTATTATTATATATGTATTTGGGGTAGAAAAAAATTTCCCATAATGTGGAAGTCCGTCAAAGGCCGGGCGAGGTCTCTAACTAGCAAAAATCGCCTGTTTACTAGGTTTTTTTTTCAAGTTTTATTGTTTTATTTTTCTAAACTTTCCTTAGGTAGTTTCCATAGTTAGACTTTGAATTCTTGTCTGAAAATTTCTGTGCTATCTTTTCATGATTTTAGGGTGTTGCTCGTAAAATTTCAAGTTATTTGGATATCATTTGATGGTAGCTGTAGTTCAAACCTACACTATTACTTACATAAGAAGGCAACTAGTTGTGCATGCTGAATGTAGTGTATGACTAGAGGCAATCCATCTGACTTACAACCCTTTGATTCTGAGATAGATAGGACATTTCATTGATTATTTAGGCATCATTTTATACCTTTTGAGCATTCAAAGCATTCTGCTACTGGTGAGTTTATGCATTCTGTTATTGGTGATTTTGAACATCCTGATTTTGAGCATTATAATTTTGAACATTGTGATTTTGAACATTCTGAGAACATGGCACAACCTCCACCTCGTGAGAGGACTCAAAGGGAAATGGCTGCACCTGATTTCACCTACGAAAGCTTGTGCATCCAATACCCTGATGAGGATGTCCCATATGTTCTTGAAACTGGACTGATCCATTTGCTTCTAGAGTGTCAAAGCCTTGCAGGTGAAGACCCGCACAAACATCTGAAAGAATTCCATATTGTCTGCTCCACCATGAAACCCCCAGATGTCCAGGAGGATCACATATTTCTAAAGGATTTTCCTCATTCTTTAGAGGGAGTGGCAAAGGACTGGCTATATTACCTTGCTCCAAGGTCCATCACGAGCTGGGATGACCTCAAGAGAGTATTCTTGGAAAAAAATTTCCTTGCTTCTAGGACCACGACCATCAGAAAGGATATTTCAGGCATTAGGCAACTCAGTGGAGAGAGCCTATATGAATACTGGGAGAGATTTAAGAAACTATGTGCCAGTTGCCCTCACCACCAGATTTCTGAGCAGCTTCTTCTCCAATATTTTTATGAAGGACTCAGTAACATGGAGAGGAGTATGATAGATGCTGCCAGTGGTGGAGCCCTTGGAGACATGACCCCTACTGAAGCCAGAAATTTAATTGAGAAGACGGCTTCAAACTCCCAACAGTTTAGCGCCAGGAATGATGCTATAGTCATTAGAGGAGTGCATGAAGTAGCCACAAACTCATTTGCATCATCTGAAACTAAGAAGCTTGAAGGTAAACTAGATGCCTTGGTTAACCTGGTAACCCAACTGGCCATGAATAAAAAATCTGCACCTGTCATCAAACTCTGTGGTTTATGCTCCTCTGCCGAACACCACACAGACCTTTGCCCTTGTATGCTGCAACTTGGAGCAATTGAACAGCCTGAAGCTTATGATGCAAACATCTACAATAGACCTCCGCAACCTCAGCAGCAAAATCAGCCACAACAGAACAATTATGACCTCTCCAGCAATAGGTACAATCCCGGGTGGAGGAATCATCCCAACCTTTGATGGTCGAGTCCTTCACAACAGCAACCACAACAACAACAACCTTATTTTTAGAATGTTGCTGGCCCAAGCAGACCATATGTTCCTCCACCAATCCAACAACAACAACAACAACAACAGCAGCAACAACAACAACCCCAGAAAAAACAAACAATTGAGGCTCCTCCGCAACCTTCTCTTGAAGAACTTGTGAGGCAAATGACTATGCAAAACATGCAGTTTCAACAAGAGACCAGAGCCTCCATTCAGAGCTTAACTAATCAGATGGGACAATTGGCTACACAGTTAAATCAACAACAGTCCCAGAATTCTGACAGATTACCTTCTCAATCTGTCCAGAATTCTAAAAATGTGAGTGTCATTGCATTGAGGTCGGGAAAGCAGTGTCAAGGACCTCAACCAGTATCCGCAAATAAACCTACCCAACTTCACTCTACTCCAGAAAAAGAGGATGACAAAAATTTAAAAAGTAAGTTGCCTAACAATTTCTATGCAGGTGAATCTTCCACTGGTAATTCTGACTTACAGAAGCACCATATCCCTCTTCCATTCCCTCCTAGAGAAATTTCCAACAAAAAAATGGAAGAGGAAGAGAAGGAGATCTTAGAAACATTTAGAAAAGTAGAGGTAAACATACCTCTGCTGGATGCAATAAAGCAAATTCCAAGATATGCTAAATTCTTGAAAGAGCTGTGCACTAATAAGCGGAAGCTTAAAGGAAGTGAAAGAATTAGCATGGATAGAAATGTCTCCGCATTGATTGGTAAATTTGTCCCCCAAATCCCTGAAAAATGTAAAGATCCAGGTACATTCAGCATACCTTGTATTATAGGGAACAGTAAGTTTGACAATGCCATGCTAGATTTAGGAGCTTCTGTTAGTGTTATGTCTTTGTCTATTTTTAATTCTCTATCTCTTGGTCCTTTGTAGTCAACTGATGTGGTAATTCATTTAGCTAATAGAAGTGTTGCCTATCCTGCTGGTTTCATAGAGGATGTCTTAGTTAGAGTTGGTGAACTGATTTTCCCTGTTGATTTTTATATTTTGAATATGGAGGAGGGATTTTCTCAAGCATCAATTCCCATCATTCTAGGCAGACCTTTTATGAAAACTGCTAGAACTAAGATAGATGTATATGCAGGCACACTATCTATGGAGTTTGGTGATATAACTATTCATTTTAATATTCTTGATGCTATGAAACACCCATATTGTTGACGAATACATGACTAATCTGCATGCCTGTCACTCTTCATGCATTGAATCTGAATTTGTACTTGATCATATGTCTGAATTTGATGCTGAGAGTGAATCTGAATTTGATATTGATTGCACGTCTGGTAATGTTTTACCTCTTGAGATTGATTTTCTAGAGTCAGATAGAACTAACCATGTTTCAGGAAGTACACATACCTTTGACTTTCTTTATGAGGTATAGGCTGAGAAACCATCTCTTTCTACCATTATCCAGCCGCCAACACCAGAATTGAAGCCTCTACCATCAAATTTAAAATATGCTTACTTGGATGATAACAAAAGTTTTCCAGTAATTATATCTGCCTCCCTTGTTGATGAGCAAGAGGAGAAGCTGTTATCAGTTCTCAAGAAGAATAAGAAGGCTTTAGGCTGGACCCTGGCAGACATTCCTGGCATTAGCCCATCCATATGTATGTATCAGATAAATTTATAGGATGGGGCTAAACCGGTGAGACAGCCACAGAGAAGACTCAACCCAGTGATTCTTGATGTAGTGAAGAAGGAGGTAACCAAGCTTTTGCAAGCTAGAATCATTTATCCTATCTCCGATAGCCAATGGGTGAGTCCCGTTCAGGTAGTCCCGAAGAAAATCGGCCTCATCGTAATAAAAAATGAGAAGGAGGAGCTGATTCCTACTCGGGTGCAGAACAGTTGGAGAGTCTGCATCGACTATAGGAAGCTAAACCAGGTTACCAAAAAGGACCATTTTCCCCTACCATTCATTGACCAGATGCTTGAACGCCTGGCAGGTAAATCTCACTACTGTTTCCTTAATGGTTTTTCTGGTTATATGCAAATCACTATTGGTCCTGAGGATCAGGAAAAAACCACATTCATCTGCCCCTTCGGCACTTTTGTCTATAGGAGGATGCCTTTCGGCCTATGCAATGCCCCTGGTACCTTCCAGCGGTGCATGATTAGTATTTTTAGTGATATTTTAGAAAATTGCATAGAGGTGTTTATGGATGATTTCACTGTATATGGATCCTCTTTTGATGTTTGTCTGGATAGTCCGGAAAAGGTTTTGAATAGATGCATTGAAACTAACCTTGTTCTAAATTTTGAAAAATGTCATTTTATGGTTGAGCAAGGTATAGTTTTAGGCCACATTATTTCCAATAAGGGCATTGAAGTAGATCCTGCAAAACTTTCTGTTATTTCACAATTGCCTTACCCCTCTTGCGTGCGAGAGGTGCGATCTTTTCTTGGTCATGCAGGATTCTACGGGCGCTTTATAAGAGATTTTAGCAAGGTAGCTCTTCCGCTATCCAACTTGTTGCAAAAGGAGGTGGAGTTTGACTTTAATGATAAATGCAGAGAGGCTTTTGATTGCCTCAAAAGAGCACTGACTACCACCCCCATCATCTAGGCACCCAACTGGATAGCCCCTTTTGAGCTTATGTGTGATGCATCAAATTATGCATTGGGGGTTGTCCTTGTTCAGAAAATTGATAAATTGCCTAGGGTGATATATTATGCTTCTAGGACTTTAGATGTTGCCCAAGCGAATTATACTACTACTGAGAAAGAGCTACTAGCCATAGTTTTTGCTCTTGAAAAATTTCATTCTTATTTACTTGGTACTCGCATTATTGTTTATACTGACCATGCAACTCTAAAATACTTGTTAAAGAAGGCTGATTCAAAGCCTAGGTTGATCCGATGGATGCTCTGGCTCCAAGAGTTTGACTTGGAGATCCGTGATAGGAGCGGAGCACAAAATTTAGTTGCTGATCATTTGAGTCGGATCGAACGTGTGTCTGATGAGGATTCACCCATTCAGGATGATTTCCAGGATGATCATTTGTATATACTGTATAGTATTTCTGATTCTCTTTCTACTCCCTGGTTTGCTAACATTGTCAATTATTTAGTTGCTTCTGTTTTTCCTCCCTTAGCATCTAAGGCTCAAAAAGATATAATTAAAAGTGATGCTAAGCATTTTATTTGGGATGACCCCTACTTGTGGAAATTGTGCAGTGATCAGGTCATTAGACGATGCATTCCAGATCATGAGACTGACTTAGTCCTGCAGTTCTGTCATTCTTCCGCACCGAGAGGTCATCTGGGTGTTCAAAGGAAAGCTCGCAAAGTGCTTGACTGTGGCTTTTATTGGCCCACTATCTTTAAAGATGCGTGGAAGATCTGTAGCACTTGTGAGCAGTGTCAGAGAGCAGGAAGTGCACTTACATGGCGACAACAAATGCCTCAGCAACCCATGCTATTTTTGTGAGTTGTTTGATGTCTGGGGCATAGATTTCATGGGCCCGTTTCCTGTCTCTTTTGGTTATGTTTACATTCTCCTTGCAGTTGATTATGTTTCAAAATGGGTGGAATCCAAGCCCACTAGAACTAATGATGCTAAGGTTGTTGCAGATTTTGTCAGATCTAATCTGTTTTGTAGGTTTTGAGTACCTAAAGCAATCATTAGTGATCAAGGAACCCATTTTTGCAACAAATCAATGCATGCCTTGCTTAAAAAGTACGGGGTTGTACACAGGGTATCCACACCATACCACCCCCAAACCAATGGACAGGCAGAAATTTCTAACAGGGAGATCAAGAGAATTTTAGAGAAGATTGTGCAGCCAAGCAGGAAAGATTGGAGTACTAGGCTTAATGATGCTCTTTGGGCACATCGAACTGCCTACAACGCACCCATAGGAATGTCTCCTTATCGGGTTGTCTTTGGAAAGGCATGTCATCTTCCAGTGGAGATTGGGCACAAAGCATACTGGGCAGTGAAGACCTGCAACTTCTCTATGGATCAAGCTGGTGAGGAAAGAAAGTTGCAACTAAGAGAGTTAGATGAGATCCGCCTGGAAGCGTATGAGAATGCCAAGTTCTACAAAGAAAAGACCTAGAAGTTCCATGATAGCATGATAATTAAGAAGGACTTCATGGTTGGGCAAAAAGTGTTATTATATAATTCTAGGCTTGGACTCATGAGTGGTAAGTTGAGGTCTAAGTGGATTGGTCCTTTTGTCGTTACTAATGTTTTTCCTTATGGTACAGTTGAGATCAAAAGCGACTCCACAAACAAGAGCTTCAAGGTCAATGGACACCGACTTAAGCCATTCCTCACAAACCCTTCTTTAATGGACGTAGTGGTGGAAGAGACTTCGTTACTCCACCCTACTCGTCCTCCACCATGACTTAGGGAGTTCTTCTTTTCCTATCTCCTTCTTTGCTTTTATTACATTTGTCCGATTCTATTTGATGGTTTACTTGCTTTTAATCTTTTAATTGTGCTACATTGAGGACAATGTGTTGTTTAAGTATAGGGGGAGTGTTCTTTGGTTTTGCTAGTTTTGTTGGTTTTGTTAATTTTGTTAGTTGTGTTAATTTGTTAATTTTGTTAGTTTCGTTGGGTTCCTAGTTTAATATTTTAGGTCAATTCTATTTGCATGTACAACTTTGCATGTTTTTCTTTGAATTATAGGATATGTTCAAGAAATGAGTAATTTTTTTGAAAATAAAAGTCTCTTGACATTTTGTGATTTGAAGTCCTTGTTTTTCCTCTACATGTCATGATAGTTTTGAAAGCTCAATTTGGAAGTGATAAGTTTACCTTTGTGAGAATTTGAGCCATCCATCATCATAATCATTTGGTGTGTTTTGCCCCATTGATTGCTTGCACAATAGCCTTGGCTTGATTCTTGTTGATGCTTCCTAATTCACACGCATTTGGAAATGATTGAGGCAATTTTGTTCTTATAAGCTTCTAGCCAAATGGACTTACCTTGAATTAATTTCTTTGATAGCCCCTTTGAGCCTATGTTCCCCTTTCTTTGTTTTGAAGCTCATTACAAGCCTTAAGTGAAAAACCATGATCTCACCTTAACCTTAAGGAATTTTGGAGCTTTGGAATTGTTTTGGGAATAAGTGTGGGGGGGTTTTGTTGGATAACATATTTCGTTGGCTATGCTTCATGATGTATTTTGGGCCATACTTGATGTACATTGTATACTGGTTAAATGTTGGACATGCTGAATGATATGCTATTTCTCAAATGCTACAGTGCAAAAAAAAAAAATTCAAGTTGAATCAATTAGAAAAAAGAAAAAGAAAAGCAATAAAGTTGAGTGAATAAGATCTGAAATAGAAAAAAAAGAATGATGAGACTCTTGGTTCTACTCTTATGTTTAAATTTTATCTTTAGGTTTTCTTATTTTTTCTTAATATGCTCTTATTCCCCATTGCTCCTCTATTCCTTTGGGATTTAGCTACTTATTCCATATTTTCCCTACCTTGTCCTTGGCCCCATTACAATCTTAAAAGACCTTTTGATCCTCATGTGCTTGTGTTTATGGGTTGATTGTCAATTTTAGAATCTTGCCAAGTTTATGTGGTGTTGGTTTTCATGGGTGCTTTGAGGATAAATAGTAGCCTAGACACTTGAGAGATAGAGTGTATATCTTGTGAGGCTTTATCACTTTTCATTCTTGAGCTGATTAACTATTTTGCCATGATTGGGTTGCTTGGATGATTTTCATGAATGTCTTGACTCTTTGGATCTCTTCATGTTAGATGTTACCCATTCCTTTCATTCCTTGATGTTCATTGAGAAATATGTAAATGTTTTTGTTTGTCACTCTTTGATACCCTTGGATTTTGTTCTTTGTTTCATTTTTCCCAGGAGTGCAAAAGGCTAAGTATAGGGGATTTTGATGTGCCATTATTCTTTTCCTATTTCTTAAACCTTTGTGCACCATTTTAATTACTGATTAGTCTTAATAGTCAAATTAATTAGGCAGTTTTATTATTTGGGCTCAATCAGCTAATTTGATGTTTTTAATCTAATTACAGGAATTAATGAAGCATTGAGCTTAATCTGGATTTTGGTTGTGGACTTAAAGAGGGAAAATAAAGCAACGTTTATCTTAGTTAATTTCTAATTAGGAGATTGCAATTTTATTTTTATGATGTTCAGTGTTTATTTCGTTTTGGGCCAGAATAATGTAATAGGGCCTAGTGACTCTGAGTGACCCTTATAAATAGCAGCCTTGGGATTCATGTAAGGGGATTCGATTATTCAGAGGATAGGGTTTTAAGGTTTTACATTTTTAGCTTTGGATTACTGTTCACGTTAATGCATTTTTTCCATTTTTCGCTTTCAATTGCAATTTCATTCTAGTTTTATTTACGTTTTAGTTTCATTCTCGTTTCTATTTTCAGTTTCATTTACGTTTCTGCCTTTAGCTTCAATTGCGTTTTGTGTTTTTGGTTGAAATTATGGAAGGCTAAATTTCTGGTGTTGTTTCCTTCTGAGGACGAAGCTTAACTCTCTTCGAGGTTCTGTCTATAATGTCGTTTCCTGGCTGTTTTCCCTTCACCAATTAACCCACATTCGTTACTGTTAATCTATGCATGCTTCGTGTTTGATTAATTGCCTCTGAGCTTAACTTGCGTTCATGCTTAATGAATGAAGGGTTAATTGGTGTATGTGTTGGCTAATCACGTATTGACAACCCTAAGTTGATTTTCGCTTAGTAAATTAAAATAGGGTTGGATTAAGTGGTTAACTGTTAGGGACAAATTCTTCATAACCTAGGACAAGAGAATGACTTCTGAATCAGAGGAAACAACACGTTTTTAATACTATTAATTTCGTATTCCAGTTCGCTTGTTCTTTAATTAACAAAACAAACAACCCCCCCCCCCCCCCAATTATTACTGTTACTGCAAGTATATTATGAACATTTGGTTTATCATTGCTCGTTGGGAAATGACCTAGGATCACTTCATAGTTACTAATCCAACTCTTTTTAGATGTAGAGGAATCGATTTCTAAATTATGTTTTTTAATTTTTTTTGTATTTTTATTTTATTGTTTTAATAATTTTTTATATTTATCTTTTTATGTTAAACCAAAATATTATTTTCCATATGTTGTAGCTAAAAAAAATATTATTTTGACTATGTTTTTGAATCCTTTGTATTTTCATTTTATTTGATTATTAAAATAATAATTGAAATTAAGAAAAGATATATTTAACAAACAAGTTGAATTGAACTAAAATATTTAAATTGTAAAAAAGATATAAAATTACAAATAATTGAACAAAATATTTAAATTTGAAACAATACAACAATTTTTTTAAAATACAAAGAATATGACATAAACTTAACAGTGTTGGCTTGACCCTACACGGTGAGACATTTGTTTTTTGAATGGCCTGGGATGCGACACATAGAATATCATTTTGGTTGATGCAATTCTTATATATCCATTTTAGTGAGTATACAAGAGGAGATAGGATGACCTTTAGAATTTCTTTTCTTCTCTGGGTCAGGGCTGATCCTTGGCTCGTGATATGGTGACCAATACACTTCATTATGCAATTCCCCAAATAATCCTCTGTATATGTTGGAGACACTTTCCAACATATACACATGATGTATGCAGTTGCTATACTCATGTTGAGCATGCTTACGAGTAGCAACAACATAAGAACAAGACATAATTCGTCTTGATGTATGTTCCTCTTGGTTAATACAAGACGCAGAATGACCATAATTCGTCTCTGCGTTTTGTTGGACACGATTGAGCCTGGGCGGTGAGACACAGAATGACCATAATTTGTCTCTGCGTGCCATCGGAAATGATCGCCTCTGGATGGCGAAAAGGTGCAGGGAATGAGCATAATTTGTCTCCGCGCATTTACCACCCAACTTGTTGTTCCTGAATGATAAAGGGTGCAGAATATGTCTCTGCGCGTTTACCCACTCAGGTTGCTGTGCTTGAATGATAAAGGGCACAAAATCTGTCTTTGCACATTTACCACCCACCTTGTTGTTCCTAAATGATAAAGGGCACATAATCTGTCTCTACTCGTTTACCCACTCAACTTGTTATCATGCTTTGAGTCTTATAGATAGCAAAGGAAAGTTTTAAACAGATAACCACTCGAATATCTTCGCACGTCACGTGACTCCAGTGTAAGTATGACAGAAATTGTCTGCGCGGAAGATGACGTAAATCTCCGCGTGTCAACGGGCTTGTTGGTTGCGATTGACAAAGGGTGCAGAAGACGACGTTAGTCTCTGCGTGCTATCATGCTTTGAGTCTTAGAGATAGCAAAAGAAAGTTTAAACGAATAACCACTCGGGTATCTCCGCATGTCACGTGACTCCAATATCAGTATGACACAAATTGTCTGCGCGGAAGATGACGTAAATCTCCATGTGTCAACGGGCTTGTTGGCTGCGATTGACAAAGGGTGCAGAAGATGGCGTTAGTCTCTGCGTGCTATCATGCTTTGAGTCTTAGAGATAGCAAAAGAAAGTTTAAACGGATAACCACTCGGGTATCTCCGCATGTCACGTGACTCCTGTGTTAGTATGACAGACATTGTCTGCGCGGAAGATGACGTAAATCTCCGCGTGTCAACGGGCTTGTTGGCCGCGATTGACAAAGGGTGCAGAAGACGACGTTAGTCTCAGCGTGCTATCATGCTTTGAGTCTTAGAGATAGCAAAAGAAAGTCTAAACGGATAGCCACTCGGGTATCTCCGCATGTCACGTGACTCCAGTGTCAGTATGACAAAAATTGTCTGTGCAGAAGATGACGTAAATCTCCGTGTGTCAACGGGCTCGTTGGCTGCGATTGACAAAGGGTGCAGAAGAGGACGTTCGTCTCTGCGTGCTATCATGCTTTGAGTCTTAGAGATAGCAAAAGAAAGTTTAAACGGATAACCAATGGGTCATCTCCGGATGTCACGTGACTCCAGTGTCAGTATGACAAAAATTGTCTGCGCGAAAGATGACGTAAATCTCCATGTGTCAACGGGCTCGTTGGCTGCGATTGACAAAGGGTGCTGAAGATGGCATTAGTCTCTGCGTGCTATCATGCTTTGAGTCTTAGAGATAGCAAAAGAAAGTTTAAACGGATAACCACTGGGTCATCTCCGCATGTCACGTGACTCCTGTGTTAGTATGACAGACATTGTCTGCGCGGAAGATGACGTAAATCTCCGCGTGTCAACGGGCTTGTTGGCCGCGATTGACAAAGGGTGCAGAAGACGACGTTAGTCTCTGCGTGCTATCATGCTTTGAGTCTTAGAGATAGCAAAAGAAAGTCCAAACGGATAGCCACTCGGGTATCTCCGCATGTCACGTGACTCCAGTGTCAGTATGACAAAAATTGTCTGTGCAGAAGATGACGTAAATCTCCGTGTGTCAACGGGCTCGTTGGCTGCAATTGACAAAGGGTGCAGAAGAGGACGTTCGTCTCTGTGTGCTATCATGCTTTGAGTCTTAGAGATAGCAAAAGAAAGTTTAAACGGATAACCACTGGGTCATCTCCGGATGTCACGTGACTCCAGTGTCAGTATGACAAAAATTGTCTGCGCGAAAGATGACGTAAATCTCCATGTGTCAACGGGCTCGTTGGCTGCGATTGACAAAGGGTGCTGAAGATGGCATTAGTCTCTGCGTGCTATCATGCTTTGAGTCTTAGAGATAGCAAAAGAAAGTTTAAACGGATAACCACTGGGTCACCTCCGCATGTCACGTGACTCCTGTGTTAGTATGACAGACATTGTCTGCGCGGAAGATGACGTAAATCTCCGCATGTCAACGGGCTTGTTGGCCGCGATTGACAAAGGGTGCAGAAGACGACGTTAGTCTCTGCGTGCTATCATGCTTTGAGTCTTGGAGATAGCAAAAGAAAGTCCAAACGGATAGCCACTCGGGTATCTCCGCATGTCACGTGACTCCAGTGTCAGTATGACAAAAATTGTCTGTGCAGAAGATGACGTAAATCTCCGTGTGTCAACGGGCTCGTTGGTTGCAATTGACAAAGGGTGCAGAAGAGGACGTTCGTCTCTACGTGCTATCATGCTTTGAGTCTTAGAGATAGCAAAAGAAAGTTTAAACGGATAACCAATGGGTCATCTCCGGATGTCACGTGACTCCAGTGTCAGTATGACAAAAATTGTCTGCGCGAAAGATGACGTAAATCTCCATGTGTCAATGGGCTCGTTGGCTGCGATTGACAAAGGGTGCTGAAGATGGCATTAGTCTCTGCGTGCTATCATGCTTTGAGTCTTAGAGATAGCAAAAGAAAGTTTAAACGGATAACCACTGGGTCATCTCCGCATGTCACGTGACTCCTGTGTTAGTATGACAGACATTGTCTGCGCGGAAGATGACGTAAATCTCCGCGTGTCAACGGGCTTGTTGGCCGCGATTGACAAAGGGTGCAGAAGACGACGTTAGTCTCTGCGTGCTATCATGCTTTGAGTCTTAGAGATAGCAAAAGAAAGTCCAAACGGATAGCCACTCGGGTATCTCCGCATGTCACGTGACTCCAGTGTCAGTATGACAAAAATTATCTGTGCAGAAGATGACGTAAATCTCCGTGTGTCAACGGGCTCGTTGGCTGTGATTGACTAAGGGTGCAGAAGAGGACGTTAGTCTCTGCGTGCTATCATGCTTTGAGTCTTAGAGATAACAAAAGAAAGTTTAAACGGATAACCACTGGGTCATCTCCGGATGTCACGTGACTCCAGTGTCAGTATGACGAAAATTGTCTGCGCGAAAGATGACGTAAATCTCCATGTGTCAACGGGCTCGTTGGCTGCGATTGACAAAGGGTGCTGAAGATGGCGTTAGTCTTTGCGTGCTATCATGCTTTGAGTCTTAGAGATAGCAAAAGAAAGTTTAAACGGATAACCACTCGGGTATCTCCGCATGTCACGTGACTCCAGTGTCAGTATGACAGAAATTTTCTACGCGGAAGATGACGTAAATCTCCACGTGTCAATGGGCTCGTTGGCTGGGATTGACAAAGGGTGCAGAAGAGGACGTTAGTCTCTGCGTGCTATCATGCTTTGAGTCTTAGAGATAGCAAAAGAAAGTTTAAATGGATAACCACTCGGGTATCTCCGCATGTCACGTGACTCCTGTGTTAGTATGACAGACATTGTCTGCGCGGAAGATGACGTAAATCTCCGCGTGTCAACGGGCTTGTTGGCCGCGATTGACAAAGGGTGCAGAAGACGACGTTAGTCTCTGCGTGCTATCATGCTTTGAGTCTTAGAGATAGCAAAAGAAAGTTTAAACGAATAACCACTCGGGTATCTCCGCATGTCACGTGACTCCAATATCAGTATGACACAAATTGTCTGCGCGGAAGATGACGTAAATCTCCATGTGTCAACGGGCTTGTTGGCTGCGATTGACAAAGGGTGCAGAAGATGGCGTTAGTCTCTGCGTGCTATCATGCTTTGAGTCTTAGAGATAGCAAAAGAAAGTTTAAACGGATAACCACTCGGGTATCTCCGCATGTCACGTGACTCCTGTGTTAGTATGACAGACATTGTCTGCGCGGAAGATGACGTAAATCTCCGCGTGTCAACGGGCTTGTTGGCCGCGATTGACAAAGGGTGCAGAAGACGACGTTAGTCTCAGCGTGCTATCATGCTTTGAGTCTTAGAGATAGCAAAAGAAAGTCTAAACGGATAGCCACTCGGGTATCTCCGCATGTCACGTGACTCCAGTGTCAGTATGACAAAAATTGTCTGTGCAGAAGATGACGTAAATCTCCGTGTGTCAACGGGCTCGTTGGCTGCGATTGACAAAGGGTGCAGAAGAGGACGTTCGTCTCTGCGTGCTATCATGCTTTGAGTCTTAGAGATAGCAAAAGAAAGTTTAAACGGATAACCAATGGGTCATCTCCGGATGTCACGTGACTCCAGTGTCAGTATGACAAAAATTGTCTGCGCGAAAGATGACGTAAATCTCCATGTGTCAACGGGCTCGTTGGCTGCGATTGACAAAGGGTGCTGAAGATGGCATTAGTCTCTGCGTGCTATCATGCTTTGAGTCTTAGAGATAGCAAAAGAAAGTTTAAACGGATAACCACTGGGTCATCTCCGCATGTCACGTGACTCCTGTGTTAGTATGACAGACATTGTCTGCGCGGAAGATGACGTAAATCTCCGCGTGTCAACGGGCTTGTTGGCCGCGATTGACAAAGGGTGCAGAAGACGACGTTAGTCTCTGCGTGCTATCATGCTTTGAGTCTTAGAGATAGCAAAAGAAAGTCCAAACGGATAGCCACTCGGGTATCTCCGCATGTCACGTGACTCCAGTGTCAGTATGACAAAAATTGTCTGTGCAGAAGATGACGTAAATCTCCGTGTGTCAACGGGCTCGTTGGCTGCAATTGACAAAGGGTGCAGAAGAGGACGTTCGTCTCTGTGTGCTATCATGCTTTGAGTCTTAGAGATAGCAAAAGAAAGTTTAAACGGATAACCACTGGGTCATCTCCGGATGTCACGTGACTCCAGTGTCAGTATGACAAAAATTGTCTGCGCGAAAGATGACGTAAATCTCCATGTGTCAACGGGCTCGTTGGCTGCGATTGACAAAGGGTGCTGAAGATGGCATTAGTCTCTGCGTGCTATCATGCTTTGAGTCTTAGAGATAGCAAAAGAAAGTTTAAACGGATAACCACTGGGTCACCTCCGCATGTCACGTGACTCCTGTGTTAGTATGACAGACATTGTCTGCGCGGAAGATGACGTAAATCTCCGCATGTCAACGGGCTTGTTGGCCGCGATTGACAAAGGGTGCAGAAGACGACGTTAGTCTCTGCGTGCTATCATGCTTTGAGTCTTGGAGATAGCAAAAGAAAGTCCAAACGGATAGCCACTCGGGTATCTCCGCATGTCACGTGACTCCAGTGTCAGTATGACAAAAATTGTCTGTGCAGAAGATGACGTAAATCTCCGTGTGTCAACGGGCTCGTTGGTTGCAATTGACAAAGGGTGCAGAAGAGGACGTTCGTCTCTGCGTGCTATCATGCTTTGAGTCTTAGAGATAGCAAAAGAAAGTTTAAACGGATAACCAATGGGTCATCTCCGGATGTCACGTGACTCCAGTGTCAGTATGACAAAAATTGTCTGCGCGAAAGATGACGTAAATCTCCATGTGTCAATGGGCTCGTTGGCTGCGATTGACAAAGGGTGCTGAAGATGGCATTAGTCTCTGCGTGCTATCATGCTTTGAGTCTTAGAGATAGCAAAAGAAAGTTTAAACGGATAACCACTGGGTCATCTCCGCATGTCACGTGACTCCTGTGTTAGTATGACAGACATTGTCTGCGCGGAAGATGACGTAAATCTCCGCGTGTCAACGGGCTTGTTGGCCGCGATTGACAAAGGGTGCAGAAGACGACGTTAGTCTCTGCGTGCTATCATGCTTTGAGTCTTAGAGATAGCAAAAGAAAGTCCAAACGGATAGCCACTCGGGTATCTCCGCATGTCACGTGACTCCAGTGTCAGTATGACAAAAATTATCTGTGCAGAAGATGACGTAAATCTCCGTGTGTCAACGGGCTCGTTGGCTGTGATTGACTAAGGGTGCAGAAGAGGACGTTAGTCTCTGCGTGCTATCATGCTTTGAGTCTTAGAGATAACAAAAGAAAGTTTAAACGGATAACCACTGGGTCATCTCCGGATGTCACGTGACTCCAGTGTCAGTATGACGAAAATTGTCTGCGCGAAAGATGACGTAAATCTCCATGTGTCAACGGGCTCGTTGGCTGCGATTGACAAAGGGTGCTGAAGATGGCGTTAGTCTTTGCGTGCTATCATGCTTTGAGTCTTAGAGATAGCAAAAGAAAGTTTAAACGGATAACCACTCGGGTATCTCCGCATGTCACGTGACTCCAGTGTCAGTATGACAGAAATTTTCTACGCGGAAGATGACGTAAATCTCCACGTGTCAATGGGCTCGTTGGCTGGGATTGACAAAGGGTGCAGAAGAGGACGTTAGTCTCTGCGTGCTATCATGCTTTGAGTCTTAGAGATAGCAAAAGAAAGTTTAAATGGATAACCACTCGGGTATCTCCGCATGTCACGTGACTCCTGTGTTAGTATGACAGACATTGTCTGCGCGGAAGATGACGTAAATCTCCGCGTGTCAACGGGCTTGTTGGCCGCGATTGACAAAGGGTGCAGAAGACGACGTTAGTCTCTGCGTGCTATCATGCTTTGAGTGTTAGAGATAGCAAAAGAAAGTCCAAACGGATAGCCACTCGGGTATCTCCGCATGTCACGTGACTCCAGTGTCAGTATGACAAAAATTGTCTGTGCAGAAGATGACGTAAATCTCCGTGTGTCAACGGGCTCGTTGGCTGTGATTGACAAAGGGTGCAGAAGAGGACGTTAGTCTCTGCGTGCTATCATGCTTTGAGTCTTAGAGATAACAAAAGAAAGTTTAAACGGATAACCACTGGGTCATCTCCGGATGTCACGTGACTCCAGTGTCAGTATGACAAAAATTGTCTGCGCGAAAGATGACGTAAATCTCCCTGTGTCAACGGGCTCGATGGCTGCGATTAACAAAGGGTGCTGAAGATGGCGTTAGTCTCTGCGTGCTATCATGCTTTGAGTCTTAGAGATAGCAAAAGAAAGTTTAAACGGATAACCACTCGGGTATCTCCGCATGTCACGTGACTCCAGTGTCAGTATGACAAAAATTGTCTGTGTGGAAGATGACGTAAATCTCCGTGTGTCAACGGGCTCGTTGGCTGCGATTGACAAAGGGTGCAGAAGACGATGTTAGTCTCTGCGTGCTATCATGCTTTGAGTCTTAGAGATAGCAAAAGAAAGTTTAAACGGATAACCACTCGGGTATCTCCGCATGTCACGTGACTCCAGTGTCAGTATGACAGAAATTGTCTGCACGGAAGATGACGTAAATCTCCATGTGTCAACGGGCTCGTTGGCTGCGATTGACAAAGGGTGCAGAAGATGGCGTTAGTCTCTGCGTGCTATCATGCTTTGAGTCTTAGAGATAGCAAAAGAAAGTTTAAACGGATAACCACTCGGATATCTCCGCATGTCACGTGACTCCAGTGTCAGTATGACAGAAATTGTCTACCCGTAAGATGACGTAAATCTCCGCGTGTCAACGGGCTCGTTGGCCGCGATTGGCAAAGGGTGCAGAAGATGGCGTTAGTCTCTGTGTGCTATCATGCTTTGAGTCTTAGAGATAGAAAAAGAAAGTTTAAACGGATAACCACTCGGGTATCTCCGCATGTCACGTGACTCTTGTGTCAGTATAACAAAAATTGTCTGTGCGGAGGATGACGTAAATCTCCGTGTGTCAACGGGCTCGTTGGCTGCGATTGACAAAGGGTGCAGAAGAGGACGTTAGTCTCTGCGTGCTATCATGCTTTGAGTCTTAGAGATAGCAAAAGAAAGTTTAAACGGATAACCACTCGGGTATCTCCGCATGTCACGTGATTCCAGTGTCAGTATGGCAGAAATTGTCTGCGCGGAAGATGACGTAAATCTCCATGTGTCAACGGGCTCGTTGGTTGCGATTGACAAAGGGTGCAGAAGATGGCGTTAGTCTCTGCGTGCTATCATGCTTTGAGTCTTAGAGATAGCAAAAGAAAGTTTAAACAGATAACCACTCGGGTATCTCCGCATGTCACGTGACTCGAGTGTCAGTATGACAGAAATTGTCTACGCGGAAGATGACGTAAATCTCCACGTGTCAATGGGCTCGTTGGCTGGGATTGACAAAGGGTGCAAAAGACGACGTTAGTCTCTGCGTGCTATCATGCTTTGAGTCTTAGAGATAGCAAAAGAAAGTTTAAATGGATAACCACTCGGGTATCTCCTCATGTCATGTGACTCCAGTGTCAGTATGACAGAAATTGTCTACGCGGAAGATGACGTAAATCTCCGCGTGTCAACGGGCTCGTTGGCCGCGATTGACAAAGGGTGCAGAAGATGGCGTTAGTCTCTGCGTGCTATCATGCTTTGAGTCTTAGAGATAGCAAAAGAAAGTTTAAACGGATAACCACTCGGGTATCTCCGCATGTCACGTGACTCCAGTGTTAGTATGACAAAAATTGTCTGTGCGGAAGATGACGTAAATCTTCGTGTGTCAACGGGCTTGTTGGCCGCGATTGACGAAGGGTGCAGAAGAGGACGTTAGTCTCTGCGTGCTATCATGCTTTGAGTCTTAGAGATAGCAAAAGAAAGTTTAAACGGATAACCACTGGGTCATCTCCGCATGTCACGTGACTCCAGTGTCAGTATGACAGAAATTGTCTGCGCGAAAGATGACGTAAATCTCCATGTGTCAACGGGCTCGTTGGCTGCGATTGACAAAGGGTGCAGAAGAGGACGTTAGTCTATGCGTGCTATCATGCTTTGAGTCTTAGAGATAGCAAAAGAAAGTTTAAACGGATAACCACTGGGTCATCTCCGCAGGTCACGTGACTCGAGTGTCAGTATGACAGAAATTGTCTGCGCGGAAGATGGCGTAAATCTCTGCGTGTCAACGGGCTTGTTGGCCGCGATTGACAAAGGGTGCAGAAGAGGACGTTAGTCTCTGCGTGCTATCATGCTTTGAGTCTTAGAGATAGCAAAAGAAAGTTTAAACGGATAACCACTCGGGTATCTCCGCATGCCACGTGACTCCAGTGTCAGTATGACAGAAATTGTGTGGGCGGCCGACAAAAGCAAGGCTCTTGCTCCTACATATCCTCAATGAGGAACTCAGACCTATGTAGTTCTGGATAACTTGTGAGACTAAAAATAGTCTCGGTATTTTCTTCGCTAAAATGCGGACATGCTTTAGTAAAGAGATAAAACCTCCAACTAATCAGAGCAACGTATACTTTTCGGATGAAAAACAATGTGTCTACCGGGGAAGGGGAGCATGCTGATGAAATTTTCTCATAACCACAAATGAGATTTTGGATGTTAGCATTTCATTTCTAAATGACCATTTCGAGGAAGCACTGGGTTCAACAAAAATAGAAGAAAATCACTCAAAGTGTATCAATCTCACACAGGTAAGTATTTCATCCTAATTCCGAACCATAGATATGCCATGACTTGATTTTGCAAATTATTTCCTATTAAATCAAAGATTACATGCGTGATCATGGATCAGTAGGACTTTTTCTTGGGAATGGTGTTTTTTGTGGGAATTTTTGGCTTTGAATGTTTTTGGCCTTTTCCTTTTTTGTTTTTATGTTTAGCTCAAGGCGAACAAGTCACCGACACACATGATTTTGGTTGGCAATCAAAGAGAGAGGACCACTTTAGGTCGTGGTTTCCTTTCTTTTCATGTTTTCTTGGTGACAATTATGTATTGTTCAGATATTGTCTGGTCCAAAGGCCTTTCTGTATATTTCTTTTGTTTTCTTCCGATCTTTGATCAGGAATTTTCTTTCCCTTTTTTGCTTTCTCCCACTCTTCAATTGGGAATTTTCTCTTTTTGTTTTCTCCCGCTCTTTTGATTGGGAATTTTCTCTTTTTGTTTTCTCCCGCTCTTTTGATTGGGAAGTTCCTTTCTTTTTTGTTTTCTTCTGAGGGCAAGGTTTATGGTAAATTGGGATTTTGGCTCAAGGCTTGTAGCACGGCCGGACATGATATATGTCAGGGTTCGGTTCGGTTCAAGGATAAAAGGGAATGTCCCACATTATTTCCATGACACAAATGCAACAATGATGATTTGGAAATTGTATGCAAAACTAGTCATGCATGCACCTATGTGGACACTCAAGTGTCGAAAATGTTTTGGTTGTGTGATGCTAGGGCTCATAATTCATTTTCTCTATTTTAGTCAACCTCGTATTTCCAAAATATGTTCTTTTATCAATTTGTGCATTCATCCGAGTCTATTTTGGGTGTTCGGAAAAACTTTCACAGCATTCACCCTCCAGGGGTATATACACATTTTTTTTCAAAAACTAGCTATGATCAGGAAAATTTTTTTCAAATAAAAGTTGGAAATTATCTCTTTTCACAAGCTTGTTGTTTTTAGCTAGACAACCTTTTATTCCCATTATTTTCTTTTTTCCTTCATTCTTTTTCATTCCTTGCTTGCTCTCTTTTCCTTTTCCTCTTTTTTTCCTTTTTTAGTTATTTATCATTTGTTCATTTCCTCTCTCTTCTTTCTTTTTTTTCTCTTTTTCTCTCTGAAAAAGTCGTGCGGACAAGGGTGCACACTACCTACTCACGTCTAACCACAAGGTGAACGAGAAACGCACGAAAATGGTAGGTCGTAATATGGTGACGAAATAAATGAGACCCATAACGCCGAAAATTTCTAACAGAAACGAGCAATAATGATAGTAATGTTAGTAACCATATGAACAAAATAGAAAATAGTAATGTCAACAACAACATGGGCAATAACAGAAAACGTTAATAGCAAACTAATAAAAAAAACATATATGTCAAAAAATGCGGTGACCTCGGTCACGTGGCTCTGCTTCCTCCCAAGAAGCCGAGTAAATCTGTCATCTCCTCATCCATGCGGGCCTCCTCTGGATCGCCAGGAGCCTCCGCGGGCGTCTCCCCTGCCTGGGCCTCAGGCCAATCTTCGGGCCATGCAACCTCAGCCCCGAACTGATCTGGAGTAGGGCACACAAAAGGAGCGAAACCCTGGCTCTATTGACTGAGGCTGAGCTGCTAGAGACACTCATGGATCTGCACCTGCCCCCTGTGGTTGGCCGCCTGCTGGCGAACCAAATGCTGTAAATACCGCTCCATGCCAAATGACCCAGCTGGATCAGCCTAATGAGGTGGTGGCGGTGCGTTTGTGGCCTGCGGTGCATCACCCTGCGCCTGTCTAGGCGTGCAATACTTCTCAATGAAGGCCCGGGTGATCGGCGGTTGAATCACCTTACTAGGTGTGACGGGCTCCCTGAACGACTGGCAGAGACTCGTGATCAACGCTGGAAACCCCAGGGCCCTGTTAGACTTATCTGGGTCTAGAGGGTGCCTGGTAGGTGGCATACCTGCAAATAAATAAATGGCGTCAACGATCAACTGAGCCACATGAACGCTCATCCGTGTCAGGATGGCATACACCAGCTGACACTTCGACAGAGGGAGGTCGGAGTTATGATCGCTAGGCAGGACGTTGCTGAGCAGTAACGTCATCCACATCTGAGTCAAGATGGTCATGCTGGTGCGCATGATCCGCACCCGTCTCCCGGCAGCGGTCCGGGCAAAATCTTGACTCGATATGCATAACAGCTGGGCAATGGCCTCCTCGTCAAATCCATCGGCCCGGTTCCTTCTTTGACTAAACTCGCACTCCTGGCCCTCCTCTAACACTAACGGGTCACCCAGGAACTGGCTGAGGGCGTCTGCATCAAAAGGAATCCACTGGCCCCTTACCCATGACCGCATGTCCCGCACGCCCTCCTCCGTGGGCCAAGCATTAGCGTAAAACTCTAGGACCATATCTGGGTCAAACTTAGCCATGGGAGTGACCAGCGACGTCCAACGCCGGCGAGCTATCTCTTCCTGAAAATCTGTGTACTTATCGTCCCTGAGCTGGACGCGTCTCTTTCGGTGGAATGACCATCCTTTGATGGCCTCGAAACGCTACTGGTGCTCAGCGCTCCTGAAACGATGGCTGTCAAACTCGGGAGCGGCACTGGTCCCTTCAGCCGCGGCGTCCTTCCTAGATCTCTTTGCAGAAAGCTTTCTCGGAGCCATTTCCTGCGATGACAAACATTTGGAAAGTTAGTTTACAAGAAAACGCTTATTTTAAAGCAAAAACGACATGCTAATCTTTCCGATTTAGAACAAACTTGTGCACACATTTCCTTAATGTAAAACATTTATGAACGTGCATATGCGTAAAATATCCTACTATTTATATCAACATAAAAGGATATTCAAAGCATTCTAGTTACCACACATATATATTTTTTTGAAAAGAATACATATACGCATGCTCAAGGTATTGTGTCAAAATTACACATGTTCATATCCTAAGTATTTTGCTACAACAAACTACCTACGCACATTTGGAGTACTTTATTAACATATACATTTTGTTGTTTCATATTTTTTTATACATGCACATTGGAGAGCCAAACTCATGTCATGCACACACTTGCATTTTTTGAGAAGGAACTTTCATGTCATTTATCTACACTTGAAAGGCAATTCCACATCATACATTCATTTGGGAAGAATTCCCGTGCCATTTTTGACATGGGTACATTTTTTGAAAGGCTCCTTATGCTAACTATCCACAAATATACATATTTTGAAAGGCATTTTTACTCTACCTATCCTACATATACAGATTTTTGAAATGCATTATTTGCTATACATTCACACTTTGCAAGGTATTTTTATGCCATATATTCACACACTTTGCAACGTATTTTTATGCCATATATATTCACATATATACATACCGTTGAAAGGTATTTTCCATGCTACCTAGGTGCAAGGTATTCCTCATGGGGCAGCCAAATTTAAATTCTAATAAAAACCTCTCAAACATGTCCTAATATTCATGCCTTTTTACATTCAAAACCAAAATTTAGATTCCTGGGCATAAGTCATGCTTCCTTGCATTGAAATTAAAAGCTTGGGTTCCTAGGGCTAGAATCGCATTCGGGCACTCATTTTAAATCCTTCATGCTGTCCCTATACATATAAAACAGTCCCACAATCCCAAGCTTACAAAACCATGCCCATATGTCATTGAGGCATTTCACCGAGCACTTGGTGGGCGCATGTTTTGGCATGAATAGCAAGAGAATGGGGGCAATGTGGCACGCCCCATTACTCTAGAATGCAACATAGGCCTAGGGCCATCCCATACAACCCCCTAACTCACACCAATCAAGCATGAAACAAAGCCAAAATTGCCCCATAGACTTGGGCACATTCCCACAATTTAGAGAACCAAAAGAAGACCAAAATACATCAATGGAAAGCTAGAAAGCTAAAGGATGAGATACTTACTTGATGGAGTGAGTAGCAACACTAAGAATGGAAGCAAAAGTGAAAAAATAGTGGCCTAGGGGTGAAAATCCTCAATTCCCGTGGTGTTGGCGTTTTTTGAGTGAGGGGGAAGTTTTTTGAGTGCAGAAAACGTTCCCCTGCCCTTCTTTTAAACATTTTCGTACAGGGGTTGCTCGCCCAGAACCTGTTCTTTTTTTTTTTTTTTTAGGGAAGACATGAGCATGACCCTCTACAGGTCAGCGTTCACTTACTTGAACCCACTCAAGGTAGATTAGGCATCCATTATTTATTTTAAACAAACAACAGTAATAATTAGTGTGAATTTAAAGGATACTAGGCTGCCTTGCAGCGGCGTTTTCCGCTTGTCCAGAGCTGGGAAGGGACGACGATCTGTCGGTCATGACCCTAGCCTCTATTTGCGTCTGTCCCTAAGTACCTGAAAGTAGGAAACAACAATGCGTGGCAAATCGTGACCGCATTGTCGTCTTACCTTGATTGGCTTCTGCCTTTAACTATGTCTCGACCTCTGACCGTGGCCTAAGACGATTCTGCCCCTATTATCACAAATATATGCATGCGTATGCGTATGCATGTATGTTTTCAAATGCAATAATCTTCTTAGCGAAAGCTGGTTAGGTTCAGTTTTAATTAAGCGCTTGGGGCACCCCATGAATTGAGCGAAAGGGCTCAGGTTATTACAAACTGCACATGGTTTAAAACCAAAGTGAGGACTGAAGCCTCAGACCCATGTTCTCTTCTTTTAAATAATTGTGACGAGACAATTACAGCGGACAGGAATCTCTGGAGGAAACCAAAAAGAACACACAAACACACAAATAAAAAGAACATGTAGCGGTTTCCTTAATTGCCCCAGATTTCAAGCGTAATATCACTTAACGACATCGGAGTTCACGGGCGAGGGTAGTTCCTCGCCATCCATGTTGGTGAGCACCAGAGCCCCTCCAGAAAAAAGCCATTTTCACAACGAAAGGTCCTTCGTAATTCGGGGCCCACTTCCCTCGATTATCTTTGACAACGTGGGACATCTTTTTCAGCACAAGGTCCCCTTCATGAAACTTGCGCAAGCGTACCTTCTTGTCGAACGCATTCTTCATTCTTTGTTGATATAGGTGCCCATGGCTCATGGCCTTCAAGCGCTTACCTTCAATAAGGTTGAGTTGGTCATAGCGTGTTTGAGCCCACTCTGATTCTTCTAAGCCCGATTCTGCTAGTATCCTCGGGGAAGGGATCTCTACTTCAAATGGGAGTACCGCTTCCATTCCATAAACCAAGGAATACGGCGTTGCCCCAGTAGAAGTTCGTACTGAAGTTTGGTATCCATTGATCGAGGCCGTACCCGAATCAAATAAACATGAAAATGCAGTAACTAGGAAGTGATCCTAGGTCGTTTCCCAACGAGCAGTGACAAGCCAAATGTTCATAATATACTTGCAGTAACAGTAACGATGGGGGGGGGGGGGGTTCGGTTGTTTGGTAATTAAAGAGCAGAACAAATAAAATGGAATACGAAACTACTAATATTAAAAACGGGTTGTTTCCTCTGATTCAGAAGCCACTCTCTTATCCTGGGTTATGGAGAATTCGTCCCTAACAGTCAACCACTTAATCCAACCCTATTTCAATTTACTAAGCGAAAATCAACTTAGGGTTTTCAATACGTGATTAGGCACCACATACACGAGTTAGCCCTTCGTCCATTAAGCATGAACGCAAGTTAGGCTCAGAGGCAATTAATCGAACACGAAGCGTGCACTGATTAATATTCACGAAATTGGGATAACTAGTGAAGGGAAAACTGCCAGGAAACCACATTACAAACGAAACCTCAAAGAGAGTTGGGCTTCGTCCTCAAAAGGAAACAACACTAGAAAATCTAGCCTTCCATGGATTCAAACAGAAAACGCAAATGAAACATGAAGCAGAAACGTAAATGAACAAGAACGTAAATGAACGTAGAAGAAGAAGCAAGAATGAACTCGTAATTAGAAGCAGAAAACGGAAATTTGCATTAAGAACGAAAACTGTAACAAGGGAACAGAAAAACGTGAAAACCTAAAACCAAAGCTCTGAATAATGAAAATAGCCTAGCAGAATAGAATGCCCTGCACGAATCCCAAGGCAGCTATTTAAAAAGAGTCACTCAAAGTCACTGGGCCCTATTACAATACTCTGGCCCAAAACGAAATAAACACTGAACAACATAAAATAAAATTGTGAAATTTCCTAATTAGAAATTAACTAAGGTAAGCGCTGCTTTATTTGCCCTCTTCAAGTCCACAACCAAAATCCGGATTAAGCCCAATGTTTCATTAATTCCTGAAATTAGATTAAAAACATCAAATTAGCTAAATGAGCCCAAATAATAAAACTGCCTAATTAATTGACAATTAAGACCAATCAAAAATTAAAATGGTGCAAAAAGGGTTTAGAAAATAGAAGAAAATGATGGCACATCAAAACCCCCTATACTTAGCCTTTTGCACTCCTGGGCAAAATGAAACAAAGAACAAAATCCAAGGATATCAAAGGGAGACAAACAAAAACATTCACATATTTCTCAATGAACATCAAGGAATGAAAGGAATGGGTAACATCTAACATAAGGAGATCCAAAAAGTCAAGACATTCATGAAAATCATCCAAGCAACCCAATCATGGCAAAATAGTTAATCAGCTCAAGAATGAAAAGTGATAAAGCCTCACAAGATATACACTCTATCTCTCAAGTGTCTAGGCTACTATTTACCCTCAAAGCACCCATGAAACCAAACACCACATAAACTTGGCAAGATTCTAAAATTGACAATCAACCCATAAACACAAGCACATGAGGATCAAAAGGTCTTTTAAGGTTGTAATGGGGCCAAGGACAAGGTATTGGAGAAATATGGAATAAGTGGCTAAATCCCAAAGGAATAGAGGAGCAAAGGGGAATAAGTGCATATTAAGAAAAAAATAAGAAAATAAAAAGAAGTAAAGATAAAAATTAAACATGAAGAGTAGAACCAAGAGTTTCATCATTCTTGTGCCATTTAAGATCTTATTCATTCAACTTTATTGCTTTTCTTTTTTTTTTTTTTTTTTTTTTTTTTTTTTTTTTTTACTCTTTAGCCTTTGAGAAACAACATTTCATTCAGCATGTCCAACATTTAACCAATATACAATGTACATGAAGCATAGCCAACAAAACAAGTTGTCCAATGAAACAAAAACCCCCCACACTTATTCCCAAAACAATTCCAAAGCTCCAAAATTCCTTAAGGATATGGTAATATCATGGTTTTTCACTTAAGGCTTGTAGTGAGCTTCAAAACAAGGAAAGGGAAACAAGGCTCAAAAGGGCTATCAAAGGAATTAATTCAAGGTAAGTCCATTTGGCTAGAAGCTTATAAGAACAAAATTGTCTTAATCATTTCCAAATATGCATGTGAATTAGGACGCATCAACAAGAATCAAGCCAAGGCTATTGTGCAAGCAATCAATGGGGCAAAACACACCAAATGATTATAATGATGGATGGCTCAAATTCTCACAAAGGTAAAATCATCACTTTCAAATTGAGCTTTCAAAACTATCATGACATGTAGAGAAGAATCAAGGATTTCAAGTCACAAAATGTCAAGAACTTTTATTTTCAAAACAATTACCCATTTCTTGAACATATCCTATAATTCAAAGAAAAACATGCAAAGTCGTACGTGCACACGAAATTGACCCAAAATATTAAACTGAAAATCCGACGAAACTAACAACATTAACAAATTAACACAACTAACAAATTAACAAAACCAACAAAACTAGCAAAACCAAAGAACACTCCCCCCATACTTAAACAACACATTGTCCTCAATGTAGCACAATTAAAAGATTAAAAACAATTAAATCATCAAAGAGAATCGGACAAGTGTAATAAAAGCAAAGAAGGAGATAGGAAAAGAAAAACTTCCTAAGTCATGGTGGAGGAAGAGTAGGGTGGAGTAAGGAAGTCTCTTCCACCACTACGTCCACTAAAGAAGGGTTCGTGAGGAATGGCTTAAGTCGATGTCCGTTGACCTTGAAGCTCTTGTTTGTGGATTCGCTTTTGATCTCAACTGTACCATAAGGAAAAACATTAGTAACAACAAAAGGACCAATCCACTTAGACCTCAACTTACCACTCATGAGTCCAAGCCTAGAATTATACAATAACACTTTTTGCCCAACCACGAAGTCTTTTTTAACTATCATACTATCATGGAACTTCTTGGTCTTTTCTTTGTAGAACTTGGCATTCTCGTAGGCTTCTAGGCGGATTTCATCTAACTCACTCAGTTGCAACTTCCTTTCCTCGCCAGCTTGATCCATAGAGAAATTGCAAGTCTTCACTGCCCAGTATGCTTTGTGCTCAATTTCCACTGGAAGATGACATGCCTTTCCAAAGACAACTCGATAAGGAGACATTCCTATGGGTGCTTTGTAGGCAGTCCGATGTGCCCAGAGAGCATCATCAAGCCTGGTACTCCAATCTTTCCTGCTTGGTTGCACAATCTTCTCTAGAATTCTCTTGATTTCCCTGTTAGAAATTTCTGCCTGTCCATTAGTCTGGGGGTGGTATAGTGTGGATACCCTGTGTACCACCCCGTACTTTTTAAGCAGGGCATGCATTGTCCTGTTGCAAAAATGGGTTCCTTGATCACTAACAATTGCTTTAGGTACTCCAAACCTGCAAAACAGATTAGACCTGACAAAGTCTGCGACAACTTTAGCATCATTAGTTCTAGTGGGCTTGGCTTCCACCCATTTTGAAACATAATCAACTGCAAGGAGAATATAAACATAACCAAAAGAGACAGGAAAAGGACCCATGAAATCTATACCCCAGACATCAAACACCTCACAGAATAGCATAGGTTGCTGAGGCATTTGTTGTCGCCATGTCAGTGTATTTCCTGCTCTCTGACACTGCTCACAAGTGCTGCAGATCTTCCACGCATCTTTAAAGATGGTGGGCCAATAAAAACCACAATCAAGCACTTTGCGAGCTGTCCTTTGAACACCCAGATGACCTCCCGGTGCGGAAGAATGACAGAACTGCAGGACTGAGTCAGTCTCATGATCTGGAATGCACCGTCTAATGACCTGATCACTGCACAATTTCCACAAGTAGGGGTCATCCCAAATAAAATGCTTAGCATCACATTTAATCTTATCTTTTTGGGCCTTAGATGCTAAGGGAGGAAAAGCAGAGGCAACTAAATAATTGACAATGTTAGCAAACCAGGGAGTAGAAAGAGAGTCAGAAATACTATACAATATATACAAATGATCATCCGGGAAATCATCCCGAATAGGTGAATCTGCATCAGAGACACGTTCGATCCGACTCAAATGATCAGCAACTAGATTTTGTGCTCCGCTCCTATCACGGATCTCCAAGTCAAACTCTTGGAGCCAGAGCATCCATCGGATGAACCTAGGCTTCGAATCAGCCTTCTTCAACAAGTACTTTAGAGCTGCATGGTCAGTATAAACAATAATGCGAGTACGAAGCAAATAAGATCGAAATTTTTCAAGAGCAAAAACTATGGCTAGAAGCTCTTTCTCAGTAGTAGTATAATTTGCTTGGGCAACATCTAAAGTCCTAGAAGCATAATATATCACCCTGGGCAGTTTATCAATTTTCTGAGCAAGGACAGCCCCCAATGCATAATTTGATGCATCACACATAAGCTTAAAGGGGCCGTCCAATCGGGTGCCTGGATGATGGGTGTGGTAGTCAACGCTCTTTTGAGGCAATCAAAAGCCTCTTTGCATCTGTCATTAAAGTCAAACTCCACCTCCTTTTGCAAAAAGTTGGACAGTGGAAGGGCTACTTTGCTAAAATCCCTTATAAAGCGCCTGTAGAATCCTGCATGACCAAGAAAAGATCGCACCTCTCGCACACAAGAGGGGTAAGGCAATTGTGAAATAACAGAAATTTTTGCAGGATCTACTTCAATACCCTTATTGGAAATAATGTGGCCTAAAACTATACCTTGCTCAACCATAAAATGACATTTTTCAAAATTTAGAATAAGGTTAGTTTCAATGCATCTATTCAAAACTTTTTCCAAACTATTCAAACAACCATCAAAAGAGGATCCATATACAGTGAAATCATCCATAAACACCTCTATGCAATTTTCTAAAAAATCACTGAAAATACTAATCATGCACCGCTGGAAGGTACCAGGGGCATTGCACAGGCCGAAAGGCATCCTCCTATAAGCAAAAGTGCCGAAGGGGCAGGTGAATGTGGTCTTTTCCTGATCCTCAGGAGCAATAGTAATTTGCATATAACCAGAAAAACCATCAAGGAAACAGTAGTGGGATTTACCTGCCAGGCGTTCAAGCATCTGGTCAATGAATGGCAGGGGAAAATGGTCCTTTTTGGTAACCTGGTTCAGCCTCCTATAGTCAATGCAGACTCTCCAACTGTTCT
The DNA here is from genome assembly GCF_004193775.1 of Glycine soja. NCBI lineage: Eukaryota > Viridiplantae > Streptophyta > Magnoliopsida > Fabales > Fabaceae > Glycine > Glycine soja. The sequence continues at coordinate 29,291,087 of NC_041012.1, read as the reverse complement.
GCACCCGAGTAGGAATCAGCTCCTCCTTCTCATTTCTGATCACTGTGAGGCCAGTCTTTTTCGGGACTACCTGGACGGGACTCACCCATTGGCTGTCGGAGATAGGATAAATGATCCCAGCTTGCAAAAGCTTGGTTATCTCCTTCTTCACTACATCAAGAATCACCGGGTTGAGTCTTCTCTGTGGCTATCTTACTGGTTTAGCTCCATCCTCTAAATTTATTCGATGCATACATGTGGATGGGCTAATACCAGGAATGTCCGCCAGGGTCCAGCCTATAGCCTTCTTATGCTTCTTGAGAACTGACAACAACTTCTCCTTTTGCTCATCAGCAAGGGAGGCAGATATAATCACTGGAAAACTCTTGCTATCATCCAAGTAAGTGTATTTTAAATTTGATGGCAGAGGCTTCAATTCTGGTGTGGTCGGCTGGACAGTGGTAGAAGGAGATGGTTTCTCAGCCTTTACCTCATAAAGAAAGTCAGAGGTATGTGTACTTCCTGAAACATGGTTAGTCCTATCTGACTCTATAAAATCAATCTCAAAAGGTAAAACACCACCACCAGGCATGTAATCAATATCACTTTCAGATTCACTCTCAGCATCAAATTCAGACATATGATCAAGTACAATTTCAAACTCAATGCATGAAGAGTGAGAGGCATGCAGATTAGAATAAAGATCAGTCAAGTATTCATCAACAACATGGTCAATTATTTCAGCACGAAATACAGAAAGATCTTCAGATGGGTATTTCATAGCATCCAGAATATTATAATGAAAAGTTATATCACCAAACTCCATGGACAGTGTGCCTGCATAAACATCTATCTTAGTTCTAGCAGTTTTCATAAAGGGTCTGCCTAGAATGATGGGAACTGATCCTTGAGAAAATCCATCTTCCATATTCAAGATATAAAAATCAACAGGGAAAATCAGTTCACCAACTCTAACTAAGACATCTTCTATGAAACCAACAGGATAGGCAACACTTCTATTAGCTAAATGAATTACCACATCAGTTGACTGCAAGGGACCTAGAGATAGAGAATTAAAAATCGACAGAGGCATAACACTAACAGAGGCTCCTAAATCTAGCATGGCATTGTCAAACTTACTATTCCCTATAATACAAGGTAAGCTGAATGTACCTGGATCTTTGCATTTTTCAGGAATTTGAGGAACAGATTTACCAATCAATGCGGAGACATTTCTGCCCATGCTAATTCGTTCACTTCCTTTAAGCTTCCGCTTATTAGTGCACAGCTCCTTCAAGAATTTGGCATATCTTGGAATTTGCATCCAACAGAGGTATGTTTACCTCTACTTTTCTAAACGTTTCCAAGATCTCTTTCTCTGCCTCTTCCATTTTTTTGTTGGAAACTGCTCTTGGAGGGAATGGAAGAGGGGGAATGTGCTTCTTCTGCAAATCAGAATTACCTGTGGAAGAAGATTCACCTGCACAGAAATTGTTAGGTAGATTTTTGTCATCACTTTTTTCTGGAATAGAGTGAAGTTTGGCAGGTTCATTTGCAGATGAGGAAGGTGCTACGGGTTGAGGTCCTTGACACTGCTTTCCTGACCTCAATGAAATGGCACTGACATTTTTGGGATTTTGGACAGCTTGAGAAGGCAGCTTGTCAGAATTCTGGGACTGTTGTTGATTCAATTGGGTAGCTAATTGTCCCATCTGATTGGTTAAGCTCTGAATGGAGGCTCTGGTCTCTTGCTGAAACTGCATGTTCTGCATAGTCATTTGCCTCACAAGTTCTTCGAGGAAAGGTTGTGGAGGGGCCTCAACTGTTGGCTGTTTCTGGGGTTGTTGCTGTTGTTGGATTGGTGGAGGAATGTATGGTCTGCTTGGGCCAGTAGCATTTTGGAAGGAAGGAGCAGGCTGCTGTTGTTGTTGCTGAGGGCTGGACCATCTGAGGTTAGGATGATTCCTCCATCCAGGGTTGTATCTGTTGCTGGAAAGGTCATAATTGCTCTGCTGTGGTTGATTTTGCTGCTGAGGTTGAGGAGGTCTATTGTAAATATTTGCAGCATAAGCTTCAGGTTGTTCAATTGCTCAAGGTTGCTGCATGGAAGGGCAAAGGTCTGTATGGTGGTCAGCAGAGGAGCACAAACCACAAACCCTTGCGATAGGTACAGATTTCTGATTCAAGACCAGCTGGGTTACCAAGTTGACCAACGCATCCAGTTTGCCTTCAAGCTTCTTAGTTTCAGATGATGCAGATGGGTTTGTAGCTACCTCATGCACTCCTCTAATGACTATGGCATCATTTATGGCGCTAAACTGCTGGGAGTTGGAGGCCATCTTCTCAATTAAATTTCTGGCTTCAGCAGGGGTCATGTCTCCAAGGGCTCCACCACTGGCAGCATCTATCATACTTCTCTCCATATTACTGAGTCCTTCATAAAAATATTGGAGAAGAAGCTGTTCTGAAATCTGATGGTGGGGGCAACTGGCACATAGTTTCTTAAATCTCTCCCAGTACTCATACAGGCTCTCTCCACTGAGTTGTCTAATACCTGAGATATCCTTCCTGATGGCTGTGGTCCTGGAAGCAGGGAAAATTTTTTCTAAGAATACTCTCTTAAGGTCATCCCAGCTCGTGATGGACCTTGGAGCAAGGTAATACAACCAGTCCTTTGCCACTCCCTCTAATGAATGAGGAAAAGCCTTCAGAAATATGTGATCCTCTTGGACATCTGTGGGTTTCATGGTGGAGCAGACAATGTGAAATTCTTTCAAATGTTTGTGCGGGTATTCACCTGCAAGGCCATGAAACTTTGGAAGCAAATGAATCAGTCCAGTTTTAAGAACATATGGGACATCCTCATTAGGGTATTGGATGCACAAGCTTTCATAGGTGAAATCAGATGCAGCCATTTCCCTTAGAGTCCTCTCACGAGGTGGAGGTTGTGCCATGTTCTCAGAATGTGCAAAATCAGAATGCTCAGAATCAGAATGCTCAAAATTATAATGCTCAAGATCAGGATGTTCAAAATCACCAATAACAGAATGCACAGATTCACCAGTTATGGAATGCTCAGAATGATCAAAAGGTATAAAATGATGCCTAACTAATCTATGAAATGTCCTATCTATCTCAGGATCAAAGGGTTGTAAGTCAGATGGATTGCCTCTAGTCATACACTACATTCAGCATGCACACAACTAGTTGCCTTGTCATGTAAATAAAGGTGTAGGTTTGAACTACAACTACCCTCAAATGATATCCAAATGACTTGAAATTTTGTGAGCAACCTTATAAAATGATGAGAAGATAGCACAAAAAATTTCAGACAAAAATTCAAAGTCTAACTATGAAAGCTAAAATTGGTAGGTTAAGAAAAATAAGTGAATAAAACTTGAAAAATAAAAAACTTTTGACAGAATCGCTTTTTTTGGACGATGGAGACCTCAGCCGGCCTGTGGCCGGCTGCCACGGCGTAGGAAATTTTTTTCTACCCCAAATGCATATATAATAATTGCGATTCTGATAACCGGAGCAAAAGTTATGGCCGTTTGAAGTTTTGACAAACACAAAATTTGCTAGTTTTTTTGGAACTTTCAAATCTGACCAAACTAAAGGCTCTAGCTATTTTTCCCACAAAATATGGATTAAAAGAAGTTACCACAAAAAAATTCAGCCAAAAATAACAACCCTAGCTACTAAAACAAAAAATCCCAAATAATTCAGCATGGGTGGTCGCTAAAATCCGTCTCTAATTGATTTCTACTACTACTCTGTTTTTCCGCAAGCTGATTTCTACTACTACTCTGTTTTCAAGCACAATCTTCACAGCAAAACACCCAAGACTGAAACAGGGGAAACACTTAATGGGAAAACTGAAATAGAACACACATTAAACAAAATACCAGGACACTAAACAACACTAACACACATACTAACACAATACTAACAATTAAACATAAAACACGAAAGGATTAAACACACAACACTAGCTAGCTATTATGAACCTTTGGACACTGCTCCCCGGCAACGGCGCCAAATTTGATCGAGGCCGTACCCGAATAAAATAAACATGAAAATGCAGTAACTAGGAAGTGATCCTAGGTCGTTTCCCAACGAGCAGTGACAAGCCAAATGTTCATAATATACTTGCAGTAACAGTAACGATGGGGGGGGGTTTGGTTGTTTGGTAATTAAAGAGTAGAACAAATAAAATGGAATACGAAACTACTAATATTAAAAATGGGTTGTTTCCTCTGATTCAGAAGCCACTCTCTTATCCTGGGTTATGGAGAATTCGTCCCTAACAGTCAACCACTTAATCCAACCACTCATGAAGAAACCGGCCGCCAATCTCCTCAATGTCCTTTTATCATTGTCGAAAGTCTCCAGTGGGTACTCTTTGCTTTCGGCATATCGCTTCATATCGAAATACCAAGGCTTACCGTCCCGTTCCTCTTCCACCTGGCAACAATGTGCGGGTTTGCCATGACACCAGAACTCAATGTATGGTAGATCCCCATGCGGTGTTAGCTGGAACATGGACGCCAAAGTGGCAAACGCATCAGCCATTTGATTTTCCTCCCGGGGAACATGATGGAAGGAGATCTCATCAAAGGAATTAGCCAACTCCTTGATATAGGCTTTGTAGGGTATTAGCTTGGGGTCTCTAGTTTCCCATTCCCCTCTCAGCTGATGGATCACCAACGCTGAGTCCCCGTACACCTTGAGTAGCTTGACATTGGAGTCAATCGCTGCTTGGACGGCCAGGGCACATGCTTCGTACTCAGCCATATTGTTGGTGCAGTCAAACCCCAGCCTGGCTGTGTAAGGTATACATTGATTATCTGGAGAGACCAATACTGCTCCAATGCCATGGCCTAGAACGTTTGACGCTCCATCAAACCACACGGTCCATTTGTCCCGGTCCTCGTCTAGTTTTTCCTCAAATAAGGCCATGATGTCCTCATCCGGGAATTCGGGATGCATGGGCTGATAGTCGTTGAGAGGCTGCTGAGCCAAATAATCTGCTAAGGTGCTTCCTTTTATCGCCTTTTGGGTGACATAAACTATATCAAACTCGGATAGCAAGACTTGCCACCGGGCGATCCGTCCCGAAAGAGCTGGCTTTTCAAAGATGTACTTAACCGGGTCCATCTTGGATATCAACCAGGTGGTATGGCTTAGCATGTATTGTCTTAGGCGATGGGACGCCCAGACTAAAGCACAACACGTTCTTTCGAGCAGGGAGTAATTCATTTCACAGGCCGTGAACTTCTTACTCAAGTAGTAGACAACACGCTCTTTCTTTCTGGACTCATCATGTTGCCCCAGCATACATCCCATCGACTCGTCCAAAATCATCATATACAAGATGAGAGGCCTCCCGGGTACCGGTGGCATAAGCACAGGAGGATTCATGAGACACTTTTTGATCCTCCCGAATGCCTCTTGACAATCCTCATTCCAACGGACGGTTTGGTTTTTGCGTAAGAGTTTGAACAACAGCTCACAAATAGTAGTGAGCTGTGATATGAATCTGGCAATATAATTCAAACGTCCCAGGAAACCTCAGACTTGCCTCTCGGTACGGGGTTCCGGCATTTCAAGGATGGCCTTCACCTTTTCGGGGTCCACCTCTATCCCTTTCTGGCTTACGATGAAACCTAGCAATTTCTCTGATTTGACCCCAAAAGTGCACTTAGCGGGGTTCAACCTCAATTGATACTTCCTAAGCCTTTCGAACAACTTCCGCAGGTTGACAAGGTGTTCCTCCTTGGTCTTAGATTTGGCAATTATGTCGTCCACGTAGACCTCGATCTCTTGGTGCATCATATCGTGGAACAAAGTTACCATAGCCCGTTGATAAGTTACCCCGACATTTTTGAGTCCAAAGGACATCACCTTGTAACAGAACGTTCCCCACAGGGTGACGAAGGTAGCTTTTTCCATATCCTCTGGCGCCATCTTTATTTGATTGTAACCGGAGAATCCATCCATGAAGGAAAACAAAGCGAAATTGGTCGTATTATCCACAAGGATATCGATGTGCGGCAAAGGAAAGTTGTCTTTGGGACTGGCCCGATTCAGGTCCCGATAATCCACACACATTCGCACCTTCCCATCCTTCTTAGGGACTGGTACAATGTTGGCCACCCATTCCGGGTACCGTGCGACAGCCAAAAACCTAGCGTCAAATTGTTTCTTTACCTCTTCTTTTATTTTTAAGGATGTCTCGGGCTTCATCCTTCTCAGTTTCTGTTTTACCGGGGGACACTCGGGATTTAGGGGTAATCGGTGCTATACAATGTCAGAACTCAAACCGGGCATATCTTGGTATGACAAAGCAAAGATGTCTTGGTAGTCTCTTAGCAGGGCTGTTAATTCTTCACGGATGGATGCAGTCATACCTATGCCTATCTTTACTCCCCTTTTTCCATTGCCAGTTCCCAAGTCTACTAGTTCTGTCTCTTCTTGATGAGGCCCCATTTCTTGGTCCTCATGGGCGACTATCCTTTCCAACTCCGGGGGAAGTCCCACTTCCTCGTTCTCTTTATCTTCTATTTGATTCGTTTCTTGCTCGAAATTGATGGGCGAATCCCAGGTATTAGTACCTTCGAGGGACTCATCGTCGGATCTGGGGTTTTAAACGTAAAGAAATAAAAATGCAAATGGATGAGAATGGGTAGAGACACAAGAACAGATGAAGAAAGATCTTCGTATTATAAACTCAGGAACAAAAGACACAAAGCCTTAACAAAAGGAAACTCTAAAGCCTAGGCCCAACTGTAGAGCTTTTAAAGCCATAAAAGGTTTACATTATGCTTGTCGCGTAAATGTCCAGGCGCTCCTCCACTTGCCAATTTCCTAGTCGGAAATCAGGAGGGCATGGTCGTACCAAATCCGACCCACTCGGAGCATCATCTTCACATAGTGCAACGACTTGGCCTTCGTCCCCTAGACCCGCGCTAATAAAGCTCCTACTTATGTGGCAGGGCGGGCTTCCTTCGTCTTCTTGTCTTAATCGCGAGCCTTGACTTCCGCTTTTCCTTCCCGCAATGCTTTTCCTTATATCTTCCTGTGTGGGTTTATAGCCTAACCCAAACTTCCCACGATTTCCTTTGAGGTTTATCAGGCTAGTTATGCCGCTGTTGTCCTTGCCTAAACCCATTTTGGGCTCGTAACCATTCCCCAACATTACCCGGGCCACCATTACTGCCGTATCTGACAGGCAAGGTTGCCCAGAGAAGGAATCCACGGAGGAAATGCTTACCACCTCGAAAGACTGGAAAGCGGTTTCTAATGACTCCTCTGCGGCTTCCACATATGGCATAGAGGATGGGCAACTCACCATTACTCCCGATGAGGCTCCGAGCTCATGAGTAATTCCAACAGCGAGACCCTGGCTGGGGTTGTGTTGAGCTGCTCCATAACCTTGAACTCGCTCTGCTGAATTATGCGGAGAAACTCGTTGGCTTCCTCTAGCGACACCTCCTTCTTGCCATAACCATCCCTTTTCTTTGGAAGACCTTTCACCGAAATATCCTCATTCGGAGTGAGGGGCGTTTTATCATCTTGTTCTTCCACTACCTTTGCCTTCCCCTTGACGTTTGTGGGTTGAATTGGTAGGTCGGGGGGCGCAAACACGCGACCGCTGTGGGTCACACCGCTCAGCCCCGTGATATTGGTTACCTTGGCCGACAACGAACTGATGTCGGTGGCTTCTTCTTCCATTTTGTTCGGAGGTGTGTACCTCCATGGGACTGCGTGGTTGTTTTGGTATGGGAAAGGGACAGGTTTAGCTGCCGAGGGGTATCGGGGCTTTTGCGAAGCTGCGCCCTTGGTGAAATATATCACCAAAGGTTTAGGCCTTCCAAAACTTCTCTCATCCACGGACTGCATACATATATGCTGCTCTTCCCTCCCCTCATCACCGACTTCCAGTCTGCCTTGATCTATCATTCCCTGCAACAATTCCTCTACTGCCAAACATGTTTCCATGCTATGTAGCTCACCGGGATGCAACAAACAAGAATCCTCTTTATGCCCACCGGGGGGAATCACACCTCCCTTTTGTAGGGCCTCAAAGATAAACCTCCTAGGGGTTGCCACGTCCTTCAAGGGTTTAGACCTGCGCGGCCTATCTGACTCAATGGCATTAACCGCTCCCCCTCCATGATTGGCGAGCGGGTTGGTTTTCACGTTGGGCCGATCCTCTTGAAATGTCAGCCATCCAACATCTATCAAATGTTGGACCTTGTATTTAATGGCCAAGCATTTTTCGATGGAATGCCCCGGGGTATTCCCATGGTACGTGCAAGTTGCGTTAGGATCATACCACTTTGGGAAAGGGGGTTGGAAGATCTTCCCGAGAGTTATTACGGCCAGTTGGTTGGCGATGAGGGACGGAAAGAGGTCCTCATACGTCATTGGGAGTGGGGTGAATTCTGGAATTGGCCTCGGCGGAAAGTTCCTCATTGCGTTGGAATTGCCGGCTGGGCGAGTCGTGGTTGGAGTTGGAACTTAGGGGGCCTCCCTCTGGACGAGTGCCTTAGGCTGCACGGGTGCTGAATTAGAGGAGTTCCCGACGTGAGCTGAGAAGCTCGGATGATGTTGCGCGTACTGATGTGTACCATGAGATGTCTACGGGGGTTTGACCCACGCGGGCGCCAAAGTGACGACGTGGGCATCCCCTTTCTTCCTTTTTGCCCCAGTTGCTCCGATTCTTTTTGCATTGGCACTTGTGGAGGAAACATAATCGAACTTCCATCTTTTCAACCCTACTTCGATTCTTTCCCCGGCGAACACTAGATCCGCGAAGCTGGACGACATGTAACCTACCAACTTCTCATAGTAAAACACTGGCAATGTGTCTACCATCATGGTGATCATCTCCCTTTCAACCATGGGAGGGGCCACTTGTGCTGTCAGGTCTCTCCACCGCTGTGCGTATTCTTTAAAGGTCTCACTTCTCCCCCTATTTATAGGAAAATAGGGGAGAAGCTTGCCACCCAGCTCAACTCGCCCAGGCGAGCTAGGTTGCTTCCCCCAGAAGCAACCGCCTTCTGGAGGAATATTCTGGAAGGCCCAAGTGGGTCTGGTTGCTATTTGAACCCTCATTTTTACTAAGTACACCCCTCTGCCTTTTTTTGGTGATTCTTTTTCTGTAACGTTACGAAACTTTACGAATTTCGTAACAATGCTTGTTTTCTTTCCGTAATGTTACGAAACCTTACGGACTACGTAATCAACCCCTTTTTGGTTTTCAGGATGTCATGGAACTTTACGAATTGCCTAACGATGGGTGCCAAGTACCTCGAAGTGGTCAAACGAAAGTTGCATCCCAACAATGGATGGTCCCTGGACAAAATTAGGGTATGACAGTCATCATCTACTTCCTCCTTCAAATTGTTGCAATAGTGATTGAACGTAGGCTATGTCCTTGCATATGATGCGTAGTTATAAACATTCAATTTCAATATTGTGAATAATACAAAATTAAGTGATATTTAATATGAAGATAAAGAAGTTTGACACTCACCCATATTGATAAGTAGTTTTTTTATGTCATTTTTCTTGAACCTCCTCGTGTAATTTTGTGTAATGTGTCAAATGCAGAACACATGCACAGAATTTTGTGTCGTCCACCCACTATAACATCTTGAGTAGACACTTTTTATTGACTCATGCACATCTGAAATCAAACATAGACTATCTTATGGGTGACATGCCTTTTTAAATTTTTGAGAAAGAAGAGTCATGCTTCCGCTGTTTCACCCTCGACAATGACAAAGGCTATTGGAAGGATTTTATTGTTGTCATCTTGTGCACCTACTACAAAGAGGGTCCTCTTGTACTTATCATACAAACATGTTCCATCAACTTGAACCACAGGCTTGCAATATTGAAACCCATCGATACACAATGTGAAACTTCAAAAAAGATAATGGAATTTCACAAAACCCTCTAATGTTTGACCTTTTTGTGGTGGCATCGGTAGTGTTTCCTTTTCCGCAACCATACCTGGAACAAATTGTTGCATAGCTTGCAACAATCTCGACAAATCATGGAATGATCTTTCCTATTTGTCGTAGATGTTTTCAATGGCCTTTTTCTTTGCAAACCATGCTTTTTGGTACGTGGTAGTGTATCCTCTAGTGCTTTTGACGTGTGCTATCAAGGCTGACACTAAAGTTGATGGATCATTTTCAATCAAAGTGTGGATGCTTTTACAAATCAGCAGATAAGACATTTTTGCATGATCTTGTAAGATTGATGGATTTAAACATGTATGAGATTCACAAAGCTTTTCCATTTCCCATTTCTTATTTGCAAGAATGTATGTTTCCCTGCACCTCCAAGCACAACCATTGTCATCATAAATGAAAGTTAGCTTTGTTGAGTCTGATAGTTATGCCTTGTTGTTAGTTCTTTTACAAAGCATGTTGTACTTCTTCTTTTATTTGAAAACACATCCCTTCAAAGAGACTCCCCACTGGATTTGGACTTCTTTGTGATCCAATGTATTACCTATTCAAAATCTTTAAAATTAGATTCAAGGTAAACATTATGCATGTATGGTGGCATGTAGTATGATGGTATGGTTGTCATTGGAGAAACAAACTCAACTTCTTCCTCACGATCTTCATGGGATTGATTGCACCGAATTTCATCTTCATCCTCACTATAGGGACCGAGTTCTTTGTTAGGTAAACCAAGCTCTACTGTAAACTCGAGCTTATTTGGATGTGTCGCAACCTACCCTGCGGCGGGAGGGCGACGCGAGGGCTCACGGGTGCGTCTTCCAAGAAAGGAAAATGCGTCGCCACCAACGTTTATTCGAGGAAAACGTCGGAAAAACTGGAAAGGTGTGGTCTACGAACTTTAATCGTTAAAGGTTCGGGAGTTGTATTTACGCATGGGGAAGGAATTAGCACCCCACGCGTCCATCACAAGGGACGACAGCCTTTAATCAAGTGTGCAAATATGACTTCAATTTGTTTTATTTTCCCTTTTTTATGTTTTTATGTCTTTTTATGCCTTTTTTGTATTTTTATCTTTTCGCGGTCGACAAGGGCGTTTCCCTTGCTCCTACGTATTCCTCAATTGTGATAAGGAAATCAAACCTACGTAATTCTTTCAAAAGGGGCGGATCAAGTGATTCTTTTTACTTGGAAGGGGGTCATTTAAGGTGTTGGACCTTAAAATGATCCATTTTACTTGGTGAGAAAGCTAAGGCGTTGGACCTCTAACCATCTCACGAGGTTGACAAAAGCGGGGCTTTTACTCCTACGTATCCTCCATCGAAGAGGAAATCAGACCTACGTAGTTCTCGCAAATTGTAAAGTTACATGTTGATTTTATGCTTTTGAACGGTCCATGTTAACCGATAAAAGCAAAGAGGATCGTTTAAGGCGTTGGACCTTAAAACGGTCCATGTTAGTCAATTGATCCAAGGAAACTTCCAAAGAAAAACGTCCAATTGATTTTTTTTATTATTTTATTCAAATATATTTTGATTATTTTATTATTATTTTTCAAGATATTTTGGTTATTTTATTATTATTTTGCTTTTTTTGGTTTAACCGAGATTACAGCGTGAATGATCGGTTAGATTTTGTTTTAACAGTGATTAAACGAGATTACAACGCAAATGATCAGTTGAAATTCATTTTAACATTTATTAGGTGAGAAAACGGCTTAAGTAAATGGTTAAAGCACATTAAAAACGGAAGAAAAGAAAATTGAAAGTAAGCGAAATTAAAGTGAAAGTACACAAAACACGTAGGGACCACTAAGGGTGCATAGAATGAATTGAAAGATTTGACTTCGGGAACTTACCGGTTGAAGAACGAAGAACGACGAAGAATGAACGAAGAATGGTGAAGAACGATGAAGAATTTCCACGGAAGCATTACGGAAGCACTTCGACTCAATTTTTTCTTCACGAAAATGTGTTTTTTTGCCCAAAATAGCCGAAATGCATAGCTAAGGGGTGATAAGTATTTTTTGAAACAGCCCCCCTCCCCTATTTATAGAGAAAAAGAGAGGTGCTTGCCGCCCAGAGACTTAATGAAGAAGATTTCTAAGCGCACCCGAATTACTAAGTTCACCCCCCTTTTCGTATTTTACGGAAAAGTTACAGAAGCCTTACGGAAGTGTTTCGAATTTGATTTTCATCGTTTTTTCTCTTCCCTTTCATCAATGTTAAGTGAAATATGCTTACCCAAGGTTTTCAGAAATTTTACGGAAGCCACGGAAACCATTTGTCAAAAACGTGGAAGAGCTTGCCGCCCAGTTGCTTCCTCCTTAAGCAACCCAACTTCCAAAATGTTCCGGAAGGGCCTAGACTCAAATTTCTATTTACACCCCTATCTTGATAAGTTCACCACCCCATTTTTGTGTTTTTCGCTGTTTTCCTTCCGAAATCTCACGAAACTTTATGGATTCCGTAACGACATCCTTTTTCTTTTCGGAATGTTGCAAAACTTTACGGATTACGCAACAATGCTCTTTTTAACTTCTGAAATGTTGAGGAACTTTACGGATTGCGCAACAATGTTTCTTTTTTACTTCCAGAATGTTGCGGAACTTTACGGATTACCCAACGATGGGGGTTAAGTACCTCGAGGCGGTCAAGCGAAGGTTGCATGCCACCAAACAATGGTTCCCGGACGAAATTAGGGTATGACAGTTGCCCCTCTTTACTTACCTTTTATCGGAGATAGGAGGAAAGTAAAGATAAGACACTGATTTTGTCCGTCTCAGCCTTTTCCGTAATTAATCTATGATGATTCCCGAAGACCATCCTTTGCCCATCATGGGGATTTAATTGATCTTAATTACAATGGTTGCAACCAAAACAATTTGAAATAATTGACTCCCGTCTCTCCTTCTTTTTCTCTGAACAACACAGAACAAAAAATAACATAATATACACGTATACACATTTTTTGGTGAAGGAACTGATTGGGAAAATAACAAAAACTGTATTTTCCCCTCACCGGGGGCTCCGTACTTGATAACGGAGGATGCATGAACAGCGCTAGACAATCAATTCATGGTACTCCGGACTCAATGATGGAGGATGCACGAACAACGCTAGGCAATCAATTCATGGGGCTCCGAACTAGATGATGCAGGATGCACAAACAACGCTAAGCAATCAATTCGTGGGGCTCCGAACTTGATGGTGGAGGATGAACGAACAGCTCTAGGCAATCAATTCATGGGGCTTCGGACTTCATGATGGAGGATGCACGAACAGCGCTAGGCAATCAATTCGTGGGGCTCTAGACTTGATAGTGGAGGATGCATGAACAGCGCTAGGCAATCAATTCATGGGGCTCCGAACTCAATGATGGAGGATACAGGAACAACGCTAGGCAATCAATTCATGGGGCTCTGGACTTGATTATGGAGGATGCACGAACAACGCTAGGCAATCAATTCATGGGGCTCTAGACTCGATGATGGAGGATGCACGAACATCGCTAGGCAATCAATTCATGGGGCTCAGGACATGATGATGGAGGATGCACGAATAGTGCTAGACAATCAATTCGTGGGGCTCCGGACACGATGGTGGAGGATGCAGGAACAATGCTAGGCAATCAATTCATGGGGCTCTGGACTCGATGGTGGAGGATGCACGAACAGCGCTAGGCAATCAATTGGTGGGGCTTCGGACTCGATGGTGGAGGATGCACGAACAGCGTTAGGCAATCAATTCATGGGGCTCCAGACTCGATGGTGGAGGATGCATGAAAAACACTAGGCAATCAATTGATGGGGCTCCAGACTCAATGATGGAGGATGCATGAACAGCGCTAGGCAATCAATTCATGGGGCTCCGGACTTGATGATGGAGGATGCATGAACAGCGCTAGGCAATCAATTGGTGGGGCTCCGGACTTGATGGTGGAGGATGCATGAATAGCGCTAGGCAATCAATTCATGGGGCTCCGGACATGATGGTGGAGGATGCATGAATAGTGCTAGACAATCAATTCGTGGGGCTCCGGACATGATGGTGGAGGATGCAGGAACAATGCTAGGCAATCAATTCATGGGGCTCTGGACTCGATGGTGGAGGATGCACGAACAGCGCTAGGCAATCAATTGGTGGGGCTCCGGACTTGATGGTGGAGGATGCACGAACAGCTCTAGGCAATCAATTCATGGGGCTTCGGACTTCATGATGGAGGATGCACGAACAGCGCTAGGCAATCAATTCGTGGGGCTCCAGACTTGATGGTGGAGGATGCATGAACAGCGCTAGGCAATCAATTCATGGGGCTCCGGACTCAATGATGGAGGATACAGGAACAACGCTAGGCAATCAATTCATGGGGCTCTGGACTTGATTATGGAGGATGCACGAACAACGCTAGGCAATCAATTCATGGGGCTCTAGACTCGATGATGGAGGATGCACGAACATCGCTAGGCAATCAATTCATGGGGCTCTGGACATGATGATGGAGGATGCACGAATAGTGCTAGACAATCAATTCGTGGGGCTCCGGACACGATGGTGGAGGATGCAGGAACAATGCTAGGCAATCAATTCATGGGGCTCTGGACTCGATGGTGGAGGATGCACGAACAGCGCTAGGCAATCAATTGGTGGGGCTTCGGACTCGATGGTGGAGGATGCACGAACAGCGTTAGGCAATCAATTCATGGGGCTCCAGACTCGATGGTGGAGGATGCATGAAAAACACTAGGCAATCAATTGATGGGGCTCCAGACTCAATGATGGAGGATGCATGAACAGCGCTAGGCAATCAATTCATGGGGCTCCGGACTTGATGATGGAGGATGCATGAACAGCGCTAGGCAATCAATTGGTGGGGCTCCGGACTTGATGGTGGAGGATGCATGAATAGCGCTAGGCAATCAATTCATGGGGCTCCGGACATGATGGTGGAGGATGCATGAACAGGGCTGGGCAATCAATTCATGGGGCTCCAGACTTGATTGTCTCTGGATAGTGAAAAAAAAGATGCGGGACCAAATGGTTCCCCTGCATGTCATGAGGCCCGCCGCCTCTGGATGATAAAATGTGAAAAAAGTGCGGGACCAAATGGTTCCCCGCATGTCATCGGGCTCGCCACCTCTGGATGACAAAGGTGCAGATGACCATAATTTGTCTCTGTGTGTCAACGGGCTCACTTGCCTCTGGTTGACAAAAGGTGCGGGACCATAAGGTTCCCCCGCATGTCATCGGGCCCGCCGCCTCTGGATGACAAAGGTACAGATGACCATAATTTGTCTCTATGTGTGAACGGGCTCGCTTGCCTCTGGTTGACAAAAGGTGTGGGACCATAAGGTTTCTCCGCATGTCATCGGGCCCACCGCCTCTGGATGACAAAGGTGCAGATGACCATAATTTGTCTCTGCGTGTCAACGAGTTCGCTTGCCTCTGGTTGACAAAAGGTGCGGGACCATAAGGTTCCCCCACATGTCACTTGACTTCTCGGGTCAGGACGACAAAAGGTGCAGGAGATGATGTTAGTCTCTGTGCGTCAACGGGCTCGTTTGCCCCTAGTTGACAAATGGTGCAGGACCATAAGGTTCCCCCGCATGTCACCTGACTTCACGGGTCAGGACGACAAAAGGTGCAGAAGACGATGTTAGTCTCTGCATGCTATTGTGCTCTGGGTCTGATGGATAGTAAAAGAATGTTTATACGAATAACCACTTAGGTATTTCCGCCTGCCCCCTAACTTCACGGGTTAGTACTGACAGAGGTTGTCTGCGTGGAAGATGACGTAAATCTTCGCGTGTCAACGGGCTTGTTGGCCGCGATTGACAAAGGGTGCAGAAGACGATGTTAGTCTCTGCATGCTATCATGCGTTGAGTCTTAGAGATAGCAAAAGAATGTTTATACGGATAACCACTTGGGTATTTCCGCCTGCCCCCTAACTTCACGGGTTAGTGCTTGACAGAGGTTGTCTACGCGGAAGATGACGTAAATCTCCGCGTGTCAATGGGCTTGTTGGCCGCGATTGACAAAGGATGCAGAAGACGACGTTTGTCTCTGCATGCTATCATGCGTTGAGTCTTAGAGATAGCAAAAGAATGTTTACGGGTTACCGTCAGGTGTCTCCGCATGCCACCGGACTCTTGGGTCACGGTAACAAAGGTGGGGTGGTTGACAAAAGTAGGGCTTTTGCTCCTACGTATCCTCAATTTGTGATGAGGAACTCAGACCTACGTAGTTCTTGATAACTGTGAGACTAAAATAGTCTCGGTGTTTTTTCACTAAAATGTGAACATGCTTTAGTAAAGAAACAAAACCTTCAACTGATCAGAGCAACATATGATTTTTTTGGCTCAAGGCTTGTAGAACGGCTATACATGATATATGTCAGGGTTTGGCCAGTGGTTCGGGGATAAAGGGGATGTCCCACATTATTTCCATGATACACATGCAACAATGATGATTAGGAAATTTCATGCAAAACTGGTCATGCATGCACCCATGTGGACACTCAGGCACCAAGTTTTTATGGTCACATGATACTAGGGTTTAGGAATCATTTTTTCCAATTTAAGTCAACCCAGTGTTTCCAAAACATGTTCTTTTATCAATTCATGCATTCATCCGAGTCTATTTTGGGCATTCGGGAAAATTTTCACAACATTCACCTTTTAGGTGCATACACATCTTTTTTCTAAAACTAGTCATGATCAGTGAATTTCTTTCAAAGAAAAGCTGGAAGTTAATTCTTTTCAAAAGCATGTTGGCTTTTCAGCCGAAAGATATATTTTGTGTTCTTGGGAATTTGTTTTTGTTTTTGTTGTTTTTTTTTTTGCTTTTGTTTTTTTTTTAGGTATTTTGCTACTTAAACATGTGTATATTTTTGTGAGGTATTTTTGCTATATACATGCATATCCAAGGTATCTTGATACATAAACATACATATACATAAACACAGATGGACTGTCCTTTTGAAAGAGGTGATAATTCATGCAACCTTATCCTATCTTTTGCAAATCTCTCCGAGAACTCCCTCAGAGTGTATGTTCTATTTGATTTAGTCACTTGACCATTTTGGAGTTACGACAATGGAGCTTTTTGATGTTTAATCAATCCATTGAAATGCCAGGGTTTGTCCCCCCCTTTTTTTGTTTAAAAACATCGATGGGTGAGAACTTTTGATCTGCCCCTAGGTTCGCTTGAGGCTCATGCACGGTGCCCCTCATTGCCCTAGTGTAGGGCTTTGAGGTACCAATTGTTATCTTTCGTCATGACCTTGTAGCAAGGGAGAATGAAAGAAGCGGTTGATTCTTGCAAAAATAATTTTCCAAGGACGAGAAATAGTTGAAGGATTTTTTTCACTTGATGGATTAAGTCAAATAATTCCTATTCTTGACAACTCACTTCTCTCTAAAAAAGAAAAACTTTCCAGAATGATAAAATGAGGTCACATGAACGTCTATATTTTTAGTTGAAAACACAGTCCATCAAATGCTTTTTTTTATTTTTATTTTGAAACTTATTTTTGCTTTATTTGTTGTTTTACGGCACCCTCACCAAATGTGTAGCACGAGTAATTTCTGATTGAACGGTCTTGGAAGTCCATACTCAAGAGCGCAGGTCGCTTGAGCAAACAGACCAATGGCTTGCACCCACATCCCGGTGAAAGTTGAATAAGCAAAGATGCATTTGTGAGAGGATGAGGGACAAAGATATCAAATTTATCCATTTTATTTAGCATTGTAATTGTGGTTTACAACAATGGTATAAACTTGAAAATCCTGATAAGTCATTAGAGACATCTAACAACAGCTTTCAAAATTGCCCCATGTGTGGCATCTCTTGTCAATGTCAGGACTTACACGCGATTCTCCTAAAATTTCAGCCATCCCGCATCAATTAGACCTTGCACCTTACGCTTCAGGGCCCTACAATGCTCAATGGAATGCCTCGGGGCTTCTCCATGACAAGCACACGTTGCGTTTGAGTTGTGTTCTCGGAGAAATGGAGGTTGATGAACCTTGGCTGGGGTTATGGCTACCATTGAATTATCAAGTAGATATGGGAGCAAGTTAGCATAGGGCACCGGAATTGGGGTGAATTCTACAGGCTTTTTCGCTGCAAAATTCATTTCTTGGTTGGTGTTTTAGTTTGTGCTAGTCATTGGAAACTTGGCTGATTGATTTAGGGATGGCCTTTGTGGATAACTGGGTGGTGGGTAAGGAGAAGGTTTGTTATTGGCTGAGTAATGACATTGTTGGGTTAGTGGGAAACTTGGCTGTATAGGAATGACAGTCATAGCATGGGTTTCTCCCTCATTCTCACCCTCTTCATTTGCCCCAGTTTTTTTGCATTTATCAAAGCATGATGATCAAATTTGCCTCTTTTTAGACCCACTTCGATCATTTCGCCAGTGAAGACCAAATTTGCAAAGCTTGAAGGTGTGTAACCCACCATTTTCCATAATAGAACACTAGTAATATGTCTACTATCATTGTTATTATTTCTTTCTTCGTCATTGAGGGAAAAACTTGGGCTGCCAGATCCCTCCACCTTTGGGCGTATTCTTTGAAAGATCCGTGCCCCCTTTTCGCACATGTTCTGTAGTTGCATCCTATCCGAAGCCATTATACTGACACTGCCTAACGAAGGCAACCATTAGGTCCTTCCAAGAATGGACTCAAGAAGGTTCCAAGTTAGTGTACCAGGTAACAGCTACCCCAGTAAGACTTTCTTGGAAGGAATGTATCAGCAATTCCTCATCTTTTGCGTATGCCCCCATCTTCCGACAATACATCTTTAGATGGTTCTTGGGGCAAGTAGTCCCCTTGTACTTGTCAAAGTCCAGCACCTTGAACTTGGGAGGGGTGATGATATTGGGTACTAGGAACAACTCTTCTAGGTTAGCAAAGGCATAATCTTCACCTCCTTCAATGGCCCTGAGCCTTTCCTCTAGATGATCCAACTTTCCCATTTCTGCCATAGCATGAGGGTTTTTACTTGTTGTGGAATGGAAGAGGTGTAGTTGTGGGTGATACTGAGGGCCCTCCAAAGTGTTTTGCAGGGGTATACCACCAACTGCTTGCCCTTCAGTGGCATATCCGAGTAAGGCTCGAAGTCAGCTAGATTGCGGTGGGGAATTTCATGTGTCTCCCCCACGGTTTAAGAGACATGTGCATGATCAGTTTGGGGTTGTTGGCTCTCAATGGGTATAGGACTGGAGTTATTGACATTCTCATTGGGAGTGTACGCCACATTGGGTGGCGTATAGTTGGGAGGCAAGCCATGTGGCGGGAAGGCGTGCTCGTTTTGAATTTGCACATCATGGGGTCGTCTGTACTTCCCGAATCTTTGCCCACCATATCTGAGGTTAGATGATTCATTTGGTTGAGATCAGATGGGGGCATCGGGTTCACCTTAGCAGCAGCCCTGGTAGCGGCAACTGCAACCGCATTGGCTTCCATTATCTTCTTCATGCTCATCATGGCCTCCATCATTGTGGCCATTTGCTCTTTCACGGCCTCCATGTCGGCCTTCATCTGCTCTTGCACCTCCTCTACTTCACCCATTACTCTAGTTCTAGCACGGGTTCGGTAAGGGTGTCGTAAAGTGTGTTCTTTTCTTTTTGATAACAATGATTAAGTTCTTTTTTTATTCAAGGAAATAATGCAACGAGCAATGCAACCAATGAAAAGCATGAATGTATGCGAATGATGCACATTATTGTGAATTTTTATGCAGGACATGGGGTTGAATCAATTTAGATTTTCAACATGGTCCATGACATCTTTGTCAAGGTGAAACTGGAAGTAACAAGGACATCAACAATCCTAAATGTGTTTGGCAGTAGACGAAGCAGTGATGTAACTCGATCTATCTTTTGCCCTAATTTTTGCAAGATGGTTACTTCCATATTTCAACTTGACTTGATGAACCTTTTAATAAAAGCATGAGCTTGGTTCAACCCTATAATCAAAGGAATGGCAATTCTGATCGCCAATACTTCAGCAACATTTCATAGGGATGAATAACTCGGGCATACTTTAAGCTATGCATGGAAAATGTAATTATGAAATTGAGATGCCCGAAGAAACATCATTTCCAAGTTAACCATGCAGTTGGTACCATGTTCAATCATTTTGTTTTTAAGTGAAATGGGTTTATGATCCCAACATGGTTGGCTCATGGTACTGAATATATGCAACTAAGAATGCATCATGAATTTTCATGCTTCCCTTTTTGTTTTTGTTTTGTAGAGGAAAATGCAAGGATCATGCATGAGCGAACATGAAAACAAAAGGTATGCAGTTTGTAGAACAAAAAGTATGTTGAAAGCATATTCATGATGATGCAATGACTCATGCAAAATGTGATGCTGGAATATGATAACGGACAAATGCAGGAACGATATGTTCATTATGATGCCATGAAGAGATGCTTATGCGATGCATGATATGAATGCATTTACGGACACGAGGGCCCGGAAAATTATCTCTTCTTACTTGCACATTTGGGGGTGCAGTGCCCCATGTGTGCAGTTTAAGAAGGTGATATGGATCTTCCGGCTTCCCATGACAAAAGATGAGACCAACATACAACGCGTGCATGACGATATGATGTTGACGCGCAAAAGCATAACACGGGGACGCACATAGTACGACAATATCCACAAATAATTACAAGCAAAGGCGTACATGACATTTAGGACTACATGCATGACATTTATCTTTTTGTTGTCGACAAGGGCGTTTCCCTTGCTCCTACGTATTCCTCAATTGTGATAAGGAAATCATACCTATGTAGTTCTATCAGAAGGGGCGAATCAAGTGATTCTTTTTACTTGGAAGGGCGTCATTTAAGGCATTGGACCTTAAAATGATCCATTTTACTTGGTGAGAAAGCTAAGGCGTTGGACCTCTAACCATCTCACGAGGTCGACAAAAGCAGGGCTTTTGCTCCTATGTATCCTCCATCGAAGAGGAAATCAGACCTACGTTGTTCTCGCAAATTGTAAAGTTACATGTTGATTTTATGCTTTTGAACGGTCCATGTTAACCGATAAAAGCAAAGAGCATCGTTTAAGGCATTGGACCTTAAAACAGTTTTTAGTGATTTTTTGCGGACAAAGCTTGATTTGTGAGTTGATTTTAGCCTTAGTTTCACTTTGGTTATTTGTCAATTGATCCAAGGAAACTTCCAAAGAAAAATGTCCGATTGATTTTTTTTTATTATTTTATTCAAAGATATTTTGATTATTTTATTATTATTTTTCAAGATATTTTGGTTATTTTATTATTATTTTGCTTTTTTTGGTTTAATCGAGATTACAACATGAATGATCGGATAGATTTTGTTTTAACAGTCATTAAACAAGATTACAACGCAAATGATCGGTTGAAATTCATTTTATCATTTATTAGGTGAGAAAATGGCTTAAATAAACGGTTAAAGCACGTTAAAAACGGAAGAAAAGAAAACTGAAAGTAAGCGAAATTAAAGTAAAAATACACAAAACAAGTAGGGACCACTAAGGGTGCATAGAATGAATTGAAAGACTCGATTTCGGGAACTTACCGGTTGAAGACCGAAGAACGAATGAAGAACAGTGAAGAACGATGAAGAATTTCCACAGAATCGCTTACGGAAGCGTTATGGAAGCACTTCGACTCGATTTTTTCTTCATGAAAACATGTTTTTTTGCCCAAAATAGCCAAAATGCATAGCTAAGGGGTGATGACTATTTTTTGAAACAGCCCCCTCCCCTATTTATAGAGAAAAAGAGAGGTGCTTGCCGCCCAGAGACTTAATGAAGAAGATTTCTAAGCGCACCCGAATTACTAAGTTCACCCCCTTTTCGTATTCTACGGAAAAGTTACGAAAGTGTTTCGGATTTGATTTTCATCTTTTTTTCTCTTCCCTTTCATCAATGTTAAGTGAAATATGCTTACCCAAGGTTTTCATAAATTTTACAGAAGCATTACGGAAGTCACGGAAGCCCCGGAAACCATTTTTCAAAAACTTGGAAGAGCTTGCCGCCCAGTTGCTTCCTCCTTAAGCAACCCAACTTTCAAAATGTTCCGAAAGGGCCTAGACTCGAATTTCTATTTACACCCCTATCTTGATAAGTTCACCCCCCATTTTTGTGTTTTTGGTTGTTTTCTTTCCGAAATCTCACGAAACTTTACGGATTCCGTAACGACATCCATTTTCTTTCCGGAATGTTGCAAACCTTTATGGATTACGCAACAATGTTCTTTTTGACTTCCGGAATGTTGCGGAACTTTACGGATTGCACAACAATGTTTCTTTTTTACTTTCGGAATGTTGCGAAACTTTACGAATTACCTAATGATGGGGGTTAAGTACCTCGATGCAGTCAAGCGAAGGTTGCATGCCACCAAACAATGGTCCCCGGATGAAATTAGGGTATGACAGGTTGGGTTGATGAAGTAAGCTCTAATGCAGGGGTACTTCAGTATGAGTGTGGTTGATCCTTGTAACACCAAATGTTTGTGAGTCTAACAAATTGGTGGAAAATGGTGCGAAAAGAAGTTTAGTAAAAGAAGATGTGTTGGGTTCAAATAAATTTTGTTGTGGTTGGGTTAAATAGAAAGTCTTTTGGGTTGCATCGGATGTATGTGAAACATAGGACTAAGGATAACATTAAGGTTCATGAGATATTAGTTGAGGGTTTTGGGTGGGAAGTGTATGTAGCTAGATGTTTGCATGCAATTTAATGCATGTAAGAACCTCATGTTGGCGAACAACAAAATTCATACCTTTGACATCTTCATTGTCAACAAGTTGCATTGTTGTAAACTTGAGACTATTTTATGCCCTACAAGTTGTGGGTATTGAAATGAAATGTTATAGGCTTGGTCTAGTGGTTGAAGTTGGATCCTTTGGTGGATATTTATTTTCAAGGCTTCAAGTGTGAGGTCTTGCTTTGTTTGAAAGAACATCAGGCAGGGGCATTGAAACATATTCCCTTCATCTCTTTCGATTATTTGACCATTAGAGTGTACTAACCAATTGACAGATGAGGAAGACATGTTGTGTATTATGTTTGCAATGTTGGAAGAAAGTAATAGAGAAAGAAAGTGTTGTGTAGATGTTTTAAATGAAGGTGAATATGACTTCTATAGATAAGGGTTAGGGTTCATGACCTAGGGTTAGGGTTTGAAACATTGGATTTCTTGGCATAAAGTAAAAGTGTTTCTGAGGCACTAGCAAAAGCAAAAGTATCTCTGACGTACTGGCATAAAGAAAAAATGTCTTTGACTTATTGGCATAAAGCAAAGGTGTCTTTGTCCTAGGGTTAGTGGCCATGGTTTAGTTTATATGTTAGGATTAGGGTTTGTGCGACAGACATAGGGTGCAAGGTCCAAAATTAGGGTTAAAGTTAGGGTCTAGACTTAATAAAAATGGTACATAATTAAGGTTTAGATTAGGTTTCATTATTTAGTGTATTCATGTATTAAATTGCGTAATAAAAATGCCTATGCATATTTTTTATTAGAAAAAAATCACTATTATTTAAAAAAAAGTAATCCATGATGGAAACTTTTGACACTTAGATTGTTATGTGTATAAGTTATTTTGGTTAAAATAATATTTTGTTCTCATAGTTTTCATGTCAATGAAGTCATTAAAAAAATTTTGGGTCTCAATTCAATCCTGAAACGCATTAACGAAGTGACCAAAACAAGAAAAATCATTGAAACTTAAAGATATCATTTCATGAGGGCAACATTTGACACCTAGATTGTTATGTGTATAAGTTATTTTGGTTAAAATAATATTTCATTCCCATAGTTTTCATGTCAAGGAAGCCATTAAGACAACTTTAGGGTCTCAATTCGGCCCTAAAACACATTAACAAAGTGGCAAAAAACTAGAAAAAAAATCACTTAAACTTGAAGATTTCATTCTACAAGGGAAACTTTTGACACCTATATTGTTATGTGTATAAGTTATTTTGGTTAAAATAATATTTCATTTCCATAGTTTCCTGTCAGTGAAGCCATTAAGGCAACTTGGGGTCTCAATTCATCCCTAAAACACATTAACAAAGTGGCAAAAATAAGAAGAGAAAAACTTAAACTTGAAGATTTCATTCCATGAAAGAAACTTTGATGCCTAGATTGTTATGTGTATCATTTATTTTTGTTAAAATAATGTTTCATTCATGTAGTTTTCATGTCAATGAAGTCATTAAGATAACTTTTGAGTCTTGATTTGGCCCTAAAGCACATTAACGAAGTGACCAAAAACAATAAAAATCACTTAAGCATCAAGATTTCATTCCATCAAACTTTTGGCATGAAAACAAACACGACAAACATTCAACAATACAACAATGAACAACATGTATGATGACTAGAAATCATTAAATAATAAAATAACAATCAAATAAATTAGGGGATTTTTGTTCAAAACTCGAGTCAAGGTTCATTGCTTCATTGAGGTATTCATCAAAACCCTCCAAATTCAAAAAGCTCGTAGACATTGGTGGTGGTTGTGCACATGTTTGTATTGGTGTGTCTACAGTGGTAAGATATAACTCAAAGCATGTGAGGTTGGAGAGAAATATAGAAAGCATAGTAATTATGTCCTCTTCATCTTGCAGTATGCATGCCTATACTGAAAACAATCACCAACAAATGATATAGGACATAAAAAATATATATATATATATATATATATGACCACTTTATCATTTGGTAGACTAATCTTGTCTCCAATACATTGTTTCAAGGCATCAAGGGATATTTTATTGTAAAGTTGACCCATGTTTAGTTCTTGTGATGGGGCCATTGTAATATACAATCACAATGTCTAATGATGAAGTCATGGTTTAGGGTAGCAATAAGGTTTTTGATTGAGGTGATGTATTAGATTGCCTCAATGTAAAATATATTTATAATGTTTAATGACTTGTCACATGAACTTCAAAAAGAATGGCCAAGATCCCATTGACAAAATCAACAACCTAGATAACACCAATTAGAGCAACACACATTGAACGATGAAGATCCCATTGACAAAATATCAATGACCTAGATAACACCGATTGAAGCAACACAAGTTGAATGAATAAGATCCCACTGAATAAATTGTGTTACTGCTAAATGTTTTTCTATAAATACAATACATTTATTGCCATCATATACACTCATAGACTCATTTTCTCTCATTCTCATATGTCCCTCTTTAACTTCTTCTTGACGTTAGTATCAAAACCTAAACCATGGAATCTATAGCTGCTCCTTGGAATAACCCGTCTCATAACTACGATATCACCACTCTAAACTGTGAAAATTTCAATTTTTAAATGAAAACTCCATTAATTTGCTTATGAAAAATGAAAGTATTTTTTTCGATATACATTCACCAAACAGCGCACCATTACTTAAGTGAATCCATACATACATACATATATATATATAGGTATAGTAACTCAGTACACATCATTCACATAATGGAAAGTAAATTTGTTCATACATATAATTAAACATGTGTTTTACATCCTCAATTCAGAAAAGAATTATGGAACCAACAGCGGAGGAATTGATTAACAAAACACAACTCTCTCCCAAAATAATCCTAACGTCATCACGTCAGCTTGGTGGCTCCACAAAAGAATCTCACTTCACGTACTCTACTGCTGTCATTCTGCTCCCACGAACAAAGGTTCACAATCATCACAGGTACCAACCACACGGTACAAAAATTGCGAGGGGTGAGTTTATTATAAAAGAAATTAATACAAAAATCAAATAACCACAATTAGTAAGAAAACATTAAAAAACAGCATTCCTTACACAAACATTCATTAGTCCAACACGCACTCAACAAATAGTCAACGTCCATCCACAATTCCAATCAATCATACTCAGTATGATGCATGCACCTGACCTCAACTCTCAAATGCAATGTGGTACCATCTTCAAGGAAATAGCCTAAACGTGTCCACACGACACTCTCACTTAGGAAAAACTAGGCAATAAGTGTCGAGGTCACCCTATCGTGAACAGGCAACTTCCCTCCCCCCAAGTACAAGTATTCATCCTCATGAGAAACTACAAATACTTACTGACAAAGTTTATACTATTTCCATGCAATATGAAGTATGAAACATGAGCACCATCAATGCACTAACCATGCATAATTAAAGATTCTAAGCCATCCCCGTCTAGAGATGATTAGAAATCTTTAGCCACTTTATTTCCCCCACCGGGGATATCCAACAAGGTCACTGCACCCCCATGTACATACACAACATACATCATCACAATGACATCTTCAACATCATCAACATCTCATCTCAATGTCATTATCAACATCAACATTGTCTCATCTCAATGTCATTTTCAACATCAACATCATCTCATCTCCATATCATTCTCAACATCAACATCATCTCATCTCAATGACATTATCAACAACAACAACATCATCTCATATTAACATAATCATCAATAACAACATCAACTCATATCAACATAATCATCAATAACAACATCATCTCATATCAATATTATCATAAACACCAACATAGTCTCGTATCAATTATTAGCAATATCACCTTCAATAACAACATCATTCTCTATATCAACATTATCATAAACATCAACGTCACCTCTTATCAATTAATATCATTAATAAAAATATCATCAATAAGTCACATCCCGTATATATATATATATATATATATATATATATATATATATATATATATCGTTCATGTATGAGATTCACACTCCCCAGGTCTTCAGACAACACAAGTCTAATAAAAACAATAATGTCATTTATCAATAATAGACGTATCGCATCCCATTAGTCAAAAACATTGTTTTTCTTGAAAACCAGCATGCAACCCCATAGTTAGGTTCCTTGACCCCAATTATAGTATAAAAAACTGTAAATTATAATAAACTCCCCTCACCCACTGTAAGCTCTACGTCAGTTCCTCTTTGTATCACTCAGAGACCTCTCTCTCGTTCATGTTCGTCAGTCCAAATGCAATGTTCTATATACCAAATTGAAGGAAATTTAGTATAGATTTTAGAAACAAGGTTAATGACAACATTCAGAGTCAAATACCCCTGTCAAAAGAAAAAAGGTTAAGGGGTGTTTTGGATTCTACTAAAAGGATACGTCATTTTGAAATTCCGCTCATGCCAATGTGACCGGCGTTTAGTGAAGGTCATGAAAATAACATCAATGTTATAAAAAGATAACTTTTACAACGTCTCATTTTCAAGGGTTTTCCCAAGGAAGTGTAAAAAAACACCCTATTATAGTACCCAAAACACAAGAGACACTATGAGAAACTCAAACTAACTAAGAGAAAGGCTTAGAAGTCAAGATTACCTCAGAGAAGCTACAAAAGGAAGGATTGAGGGAATTTTCTCCACCTTAAGGATTCGGTGGATTATGAGGATTCAGCTCCAATTAAAACGCTCTTCTTGGTGTGGGGGTTCAGCGACAAGCAATGGTGGCTCGTGGTGGCCATCAGTGGTCGTGGGTGGTGGAGAAGAAGGTGTTAGTGTTTGGGTGGGCGTTTGGAGAGAAGGAGAGTGAAAAAATCATGTTTTTCATGCTGAAGAATGTATTTATAATCTACAGATCTCGCTTAGCAAGCTCATCTCGCTAAGCGGGAGTCCACTTTTCATGCTTAGCATGGCAATTCTCGCTATGCATGAAAATTCTCGCTCAGTGCAATTCCCTCTCGGGTTGGAATTGTGCTTAGCGCGCTTCTCACGCTAAGCAAGAGATCAAAAGTTTTTATTTTCAAAATCCTAACGGTCAAACTATGGAGAATTGTCTTAGAAACCTCTGGAAAAATTTGAAGATGATCCAGCGGTTAAGGAATCCAGGATCGCGATTTTATTGAAATAGGTTTAGGTAAAAGTTGAAATCTCATAATTTCCACTTAGCTCAATAAAACTCCACATAACTCAACATCCACATCAAGAAAATCATACATGACTAATTCAAGCCGTACCTCAACTCATTCAAGTCAACCATATAGTCAAATAACACGATAAATACAATTAAACATCGATTTATAATTAGCAATATTTCAGGGTGTTACACTCCTCTTCTTTGGAAATAACACCTTCATAGATTTGGAGAAGTATGTGATACATTTTGTTTAATTGAATGTTAATTATGTTATGATTTATGAATATTCAGGTTGTTGTTATTTTGATTTCAGCAAGCAACATATGATGTAATCCAGCCATATGCTCATGCTATGCCTTCTCTAGATCCCATAATTGAATGTTTGTTGGTTAAAGCTAGGTTTTCAGATGTTGCAAAGCTCAGATAGATTAAAATCAATGACTCTTTAGTGACTACTTTGGTTGAAAGGTGGATACCTAAGCACACACGTTTCATCTTCCAGTTGGTGAATGCATAGTTGCTTTGGAAGATGTTGCTCTTCAATTGGGTTTACACATTGATTGGAAACCAATTATTGGCTCAACATATTATGATTGGAAACAAATGTGTGCAAAATATGTAGGTGTTGTTCCCCAAAGAATGCACTGGTGAGATCAACACTAAAAATAAAATGGTTAAAAGAAAACATACTGACTCTCCTAGCAGAACCCATACCACAACAATTAGCAGCCAATTGTAAGGCATACATGATAGGGCTGATTGGTGGGGTCTAGATACTAGAAAAGTCAAGAAACATAGTTTACTTGATGTATCTACCTCTGTTAGTAGATCTTGAATGACCTTACAGTTGGCTGATCGCTCCATCACAAGGCCATATGGAGTGATTGAAGACGTTTTGGGGAAGGTCAAGCATCTAATTTTTCCAGCTGATTTCGTTGTGATGGATATAGAAGAGGACCATGACATTCCTCTTATTCTTGGACGCCCATTCATGTCTACCGCTAGCTGCGTGGTAGACATGGGAAAGAAAATTCTGCAAATGGGCATAGAAGATCAGAAAATCAGCTTTGACATGTTTCATGAAGATAAAGATCCACCTAACCGAAATGTCTGTATGAAGGTTCATGTGATGGAGGAAAGGAGACCTGAGAAAAAGGTTCTGGAGATTGGAACCTTGTTGGACCTAGGATAACAGGACGATGCGTCAAGCTAATGACGTTAAACAAGCGCTTGCTGGGAGGCAACCTAGTAGTTTTTATTTTTTATTTTGTTTGCATATAGTATAGTTGTTTGCTTGTGATTGTGTGTGATTTCAGCTTGATTAACATTGAGAAAAGGGGTCTCTTTAGCTTTGGTGAAGAGGTGAATAGAAAAAGAACTTAGAAGTTTTTTCAGTTGTTCACGCGCTAAGCGAGCTTTGGTCGCGCTAAGTGTATAGACCCATGGATAGATTGGTTGATTAGTTCAGCTAAGCGCACATCACTGTGCTAAGCCCAACATCTTCACTGGAATTGAATTTCAAGTAGTGGGCTTAGCGGGAGGTGATGCGCTAAGTGCCACTCCTTCTCTGGAAAATTTTTTAGGGCAGCGCTAAGCGCGATGTTCTGAGTTAAGCCCCATATCCATTCTGGAATTGAACTTTCACGAGTTAGGCTTAGCGGCAGGATGCGCTAAGCTCCAATCCCTTACTGTCTTTCGAATGTTTGGAAGGGCGCTTAGCGCTTGTGTTGTGCTAAGCCTGAACTACTCTCTGTAAGTTGAAGCTTGACTGCGTGCTAAGCCTTACATCTTAGGCTAAGCGCATATTGCAAAAAAAATTTGTGTTGCAGGAAGCGCTAAGCCTTAGATCCTCTCTGGAATTTGAAACTTCAAGTTGGGCTTAGCGCGAGGTTAGACTAAGTGCAGGGTAACTTAGAACCCAAACGTCATGTTGGCACGCTAAGCGCTTAAGCGCCGCTGTGCGCTAAGCGTGCAATTCGAATAGGTAAAAAAATATAGAACTGCCAATGGCAGTTACCTTTACACTTCACTGCCTTTCACTCTCTTGTGTGCCCATATTAGTGCTTTTGTGATTTTCTTCTTGTGCCTTCAAGTATTCCTGCATTCTTCTTGCTTTTATCTTGCATCCTCATCTGCAATCCAAGTAAGTAGTACATTTCCTATTTCATTTTCATCTTTCAAACCATAAGATAGATGATTTCATGCTTTTCTTAGACAGTAGTGTGTTAAGTTAGGGTTTTTAGTTTTAGGATTAGTCATTTTAGGATTTTAGGTAACTTAGAAGCCCATTAGGGGCAATGTGGCTGAAAGGGGCCAAGACCCCTTCGTTCTGCTAAGAATTGTGATGAACATGCTAAGCACGCATGTTGTGCTTAGCGTGATCATCGCATCAAAGAAAATTTCAATTTCCAGAAGAACGCGCTAAGGCGACCATGCCGCGCTAAGCGCGTTCATCACTTCTAATGAACATGAATGAGGAAGACGCTAAGCGCGCCTGCGCACTAAGCGTCATCAGTGTTTAGACACTTCTGAATTTTTAAAATTTTGTCTCAGCGCTAAGCCTAACATCTCGGGCTAAGCGCCAATATGCTTTTATTTTTTAGTCCTTTGAATAAGGCTAAGTGGAGGTTGTGCGCTAAGCCCTTGCTATGTTTCATAAAGGTTGAGCTAAGCGTGCCCTGCTGCGCTAAGCTCAACTATCTCACTGTTTTTAAGTTTTTGTATTCAGGCTAAGCATGCCCTGTGCGCTAAGCCTGAGGTTCATTCTACTGAGGTTGAGCTAAGCGTGCCCTACTGCGCTAAGCTCAAGTCCTCTACTATTTTAGAAAATTGTGGATATAGGCTAAGCCCAATTGTTGCGCTAAGCCTAATATGCAGAAAAGCATTTTTTGAGTTCAAGATTCCATTCATAGGAAGCTTGGGACAGATATAATGATTTTGTAGTCACCAGGAAAATACTCCCAGAGAGGAATGTGGTGATCTACTACACTGAGTTTGATGACTTCAAGGAGGAAATAGAGAGAAGAAAATGGGATGAAGAGTTAACCAGTTTTATAGAGGGTAGTATCGATGTTGCCATTGTCAGAGAATTCTATGCAAACCTCTACGATCCGAAAGATAAGTCACCTAAGTAGGTGCAAGTCAGAGGTCACTTGATTAAGTTTGATGAGGACAGTCTGGACACTTTCCTAAAGACCCCTATGATCATAGAAGAGGGGGAAACACTATGTGCTTACTCCAGGTTTGCACTCCTGAGGCCTGATCCTCAAGAATTGGCAGCCAAGCTCTGTATCCCAAGGAGGGGATTCGAGCTTAATGTTGATGGCTTGCCCTTAAAGATCCTCAGGAAGAATTTGACTACTGTTGCTCACACCTGGAGCGTACTGTCCTTCTCCAACTTGATGCCCACCTTTCACACATCAGACATTACTTTGGATATGGCCAAGTGAATCTACAACATAGTGCTGAAGATAGATATGAATATGGGCTATATAATTTCTCATCAGATATCACTGATCACCCAGCACGACTCCTCTAGGCTTGGATTTCAAACCTTAATCACAACTTTGTGTAAAGCTAAAGGAGTCACTTCTGATTCTAGGACCCTGGAGAGTCTCAGCCCCGCTATTAACATTGCTTATATGAAGAAGAACTGTTGGAATCTTGATGATCCAACAGTGACCTTCAGAGGACCAAGGAAGGCCAAGGGTAAGCGGTCTGAGGCTCCTCCATCTTCTGAGGTTCCCCCTACCACATCAGTTCCTTCTTCAGTACCAGCTTCTTCTGCTCCAGCTTTACCTGCACCATTACCAGCTCAGTTACCAGCTTCTATTGGACCACTTTCATTTACTTCAGAGACACTACATGCCATGATGCAGAGCTTGCACAGAGGACAGGTCATTATGATGCAGAGCTTGGGCATACCCTCTATCATGAGTATGGAGGAATTCCACACCCAGGTAGCTTGGCCAGGAGTCCAGCCTTCTCTTTTCGGAGGGGGTGGGGCCTTCGCAGCCCAAGAGCCCGGGCCTATAGAGGAGCATACACCAGTAGCAGAGGATGAGCACACTCCTCCTGAGCCCTTTTCATTTGCTTCTAATTTAATTGTGGCTCAAGAGGAAGTACCTTCACCAAAGCTCATGCTAGAGCCAACTTCTACACCTATTTCTGAGGATATTCAGCCATCTGCATCAGCATTGGAGGCAGAGCAGCACATCTCACAGGATCTATCAGCTGCTCCGGTGCTAGATTTGAATAAGCATGCAGATGACCACCATTAGGAGGACCAGACCTTTTAAATTCTGCATTTTCGAATAGTTTATTTTTGTCAGTTTATTTAGTTTATGTTTTAAATTTTAGTTTTAAGTTTCAATCATTGAAATTTCAGTCTTTTAAATTTCAGTTATTTTGTTTGTAGATAGTTTGTGCAAAAGCATGTTTGAACAATGAACTGATTGATTATGATATTCATGATGTGATTTCTTATGAATGAGATGTTTGTGATTGATTTGAATGAGAATTGTATGAATTGAATGGACTGGAATGTATGGATTTTGTCTGGATCAAGTGTGCTGTCATTAGAAGAGAAAAAACATGTGATTGGTAGTATGACTGAAAGTGTTAGTCAGTTTGTCAGATTGATTGTGAAGGAATGCATTAATCATATCCCAGTGAGAGTGTGATCCTTAAATTTTGAGAGAAATGACTATCATTTAGTACTGATTTTTGCATAAATCTCTGAAGTATGGGTTGAATGCATGACTTTGAGGATGATGAAGGCCATGTTTGATTGTGATAGCCACTTAGCCAAAAAGCTGACCATGTGAATGAATGAATTATCCCTTGCACCCAGTTGAACTGAATCAATGTTTGATTGATTGAACCTTGAGCCTATACAGGTTATCTTCTACTACATTGTCTTAGGTTGTAGGAGAGCATCATCCATAGAAAAGCTTGGTTCAAGACAAATTTATCCCAAATTTGGGGGAGTTGCATGTCAAAGCAAAATTTGTCCCAAATTTGGGGGAGACACTGGGTAAAGGAATGAAATGGTCAAAGTAGAGCAGCATACACACACAGTCAAGTATATCTAAAAAAAACTGTAAGTATGAATAAAAGTGTGTGTGCTCCAAATCAATGAAATGAAAGCTAAATGCCAAAGAGGGCAAGTATTGGGTTGGGAATAAATAAAAAGTAAAGGTTGATCTATGGATGATGTTCTCCTAGAATTTAAGCTTCTGAATCCTAGAAAAACCATGATTTGTTGATAGCCCAGCCTCATTACAAGCCTAAAAAGCCTTTCGAATTCAGTTTGTGTATTTATTTTTGTGTGGTATGAGATGAAATGCAAAGGTTGGGACTTGTGTTAGTTGTTTATGATGGAATGAGCCTAAACACTCGAGCTTGAGTGAAACAATGAATTGAGGTTTTGGTTGATGATCCTTCCTTGATATCTGCCATTCTCACCAGCTTATTTCAGTGTGACTCTAATGCATATGTTCCTATCTTTGAAAAGCTGCATGTTTGTGAAAAGCAATTGATTGAAGCATTCCATGATATTCATTTCATATGATTAAATTTTTCGGTGAAACAAACACCATTTGGATTGACCACTATATTTTGTCACTTGAGGACAAGTGAATTGTTCTTTCTTTGCTTGAGGACAAGCAAAACTATAAATTTGGGGGAGTTGTTAGTCGTCTTATATGACTAACTTTTGTATAGAAAACATTTTCTAAAACTTGTATAGTTCCCCAATTTATAGTTATTTTGTAGGAACTTGTATATAAATCTTGTTTTGTTTGAATAGCTGTCCTTAGAGTATCTCCCATGTGATTTAATGATAAAATTTCCACAATTTCAGGTCAAAAGAGGCTAATTCTTGAAGTGCTAAAAGAGCAGTCACGCTCAGTGGACCATTTGGGCTCAGTGCGCATCTGACGCTAAGCGCCGCTTCAGCGCGCTTAGCGTGACAAAGGAATCTGGCAGAGCTCAAGAGTCAAGGCCTTGCGCTAAGCGTGAGATCAGCTCGCTAAGCGCGATGGTTGTCCTTAGCCAGGCTCAGCGCATGACTGGCGCTAAGCTCAAATTCACTAACTCACACTAAGCGCGACATCGTGATTTTAGCGCCTATTTAAAGCCTGATTTGACAAAATTAAAGGAGGAGAATTATTACAGAACATTCCAGAGTGGCACAGACTTTGAGGAAGACTCTGGAGGCAGCAAAGAGGAGCAATGGTGCAGAGAAGCCTAGGGTTCTACATTTTTAGAGAGATTGGTGAGTGTTAGGGTGATTGTGAGGTGCCAAGGAGAGAAGGAGGGATCCCCCTTCTTGTGTAAGCAACAATTATTCTGTACTCTCTATCTCATTTGTGTTAGGGTTTCTGTGTATGGCTAGCTAAACAACCTAGTTGGGGATTTCTAATGAACAGTTGATGTAAATAATTTATATCTAATTAATTGTGTTTTGTGTGTTCAATGCTTAATTACTGCATACTCTTGGTCTGATCACCCACTTGTGTGTACTGTTAGGTGACTTTAGCATTGGGAAATGTACTGTTGCCTTAGAACTTGATAGAAGCAGGGCTGAATAACTACATTACCAGGGATGGATTGCGGGGTTTTAGTTTTCTTATTATGTTGTGATGATAATGCTGTTTAAACCGAGCCTAGTCCTACAAGAGTGATCTGCGGATGAAGCTTGGGATGAATTAGTCTAAACTTACGAAAGCTGTTTAAGCTGAGCCTAGTCGTACATGAGGGATCTGCGGATGAAGCTTGGATTAAATTAGTCTAAACCTACAAGGGCTGTTTAAGTTAAGCCTAGTCCAACAAGAGGGATCTGAGGATGAAGCTTGAGTTAAATTAGTCTAACGAGGGATCGAAGTTTAGTACTTTAGGCTATAGCATAGAACACAAGAACATGATTAATTAGAGAAATATCCTTATATGCATCAACTTGTTTGTTTGAAAGACCCAACGCTTTCTACCTATTGCTGTCAACTTTTACTTACTTGCATTTACTATTTTCACCATAGAATTAGTTTATTTCTGTCTTTAATCATCAATTATCAATGTTTGTTCCATCAATTATCAAGGATTCCAAAATATGGAGTGCTTGTGTCACATTAATTTGTTTCCCAATGGAAGTAGGACAAAAAATTGACAAAGTCATTCTTTAATTTGGACTTTCTCAAGACATACCAAACCCACTGCATAATCTTGAGAAACTCCATCATACTGGAATAAAAGGACACATTGACACAAATTGGGCAGAGGAGCATCAATAATGGATTGCAATTTGGAAGGAAAGATGCAAATATGTGTTAATCAGCCAACATATTCAAGGACATCTTGAACACATGAGTCATTACATGAATTGGTACTGAGCAAATTCAAAAGTTTAACCAACATGGTTTGCAACTCATTCAAACGTTGCCGTCACATCTCGCTCAGCTCCAAAGATGGAAACTAAACAACATCCTCCACCATAGAGCCCACTTGTTGTTGTCAGCATGTTTGATGAAGAACTACAACCACCTCCTCAATCATATGAATTCATGTCACAACAAAATCACCATCAAGAATATGGGCACAATTCACAGTTCTTCAGTGCTAGCAGAGAACACTTTATGAGCAACCTCATAGATACAAATCTTCAAACATCAGAATCTACTTATGCATACATGCAAAGTATGCCTATACCTTCTTTTACGTC
Organism: Glycine soja; assembly: GCF_004193775.1. Taxonomy (NCBI): domain Eukaryota; kingdom Viridiplantae; phylum Streptophyta; class Magnoliopsida; order Fabales; family Fabaceae; genus Glycine; species Glycine soja. The sequence goes on along the minus strand of NC_041012.1, from coordinate 29,255,489 downwards.
CTTTTACCAAACTATTTTTGACATTTCTTCAACCAATCAACCAAATATTAATGACTTTGTCCAGGATGTTGTTCCTGATGAACAACTTCAACCACAAGAAAATTGACAAGTACGTTGACAGCCGGCAAGAAATATATAACCTTCAAAATATAGAACTAGTGGACACAGATGGCATTAATTGCCCTTGTTATATTCTATTATGATGATTATTAGTTTGCCCTTGTTAATTGATTGAACATTGAGCAATGTAGTAATTGGCTGAGCTCTGTATTTTTTTAGACGAATTGACTAAGCATTACTTTTTTAGATGATTTGACCCCGCATTGCTTTTTCCCTAACGATTTCATCTCACATTGCTTGTTTTGAGACGATGTGACTGGATGATGTTTTTTACGAGACAATTTGACTAAACACTATTTTTTTGAATTGCGCAATGCAATTGTAATTAATTAAGATGCAATCTAAAATTGTTATATTGTCATCGCGATCTTAGTTGTTGGTATGAGTCACAGGAGAATACATGATCACCTAATATATATAGCAGTAAGGGTTAGATGCAACTCAACACCTTTGTCTTATTTCACCATATTACTCAAAATATGGAGAGTGTATCTATTCTTGTGTATTGTGATGGTGACATGCTTACATCATATGAATGAAGGGATAATGTTTGAATTCCCTAGTGATCCTCAAGTCATTACAATAAGTGAGGACATATCGCTTGATGTCTTATGGAAAACAATTTTTGATGCCAATGGAGGTTGTAGAATTTTACTTGATCTTTTTAGTGTCAACCAATATATGTAGGTGATGATTGTGTTGAATACCACTATATGGAGTTCAAATGCAACGATGATGTGGGGAAAATGTTTTTCATCTATTCATAATTTAGTACCAAAGGTCCAATTAAGTTGAGTGCAACTTTTGGACATTCTACAAATGAAATGCTTGCCCTATTGCACAAACCAAGGAAACCAAGAACGACTTATGAGATCATTGATCTGTTGCGTGATGAATATGTGTAGTCATTGTGCAAACTGTGTTGTTACTTTTTTTAGAATAAAATTACAATTAATCATTGAAAATCAGTTGTTACTTTAAAAAAAAAAAAGATTTTCTACTTTAATCGTGTTAGTCCCCGAGGATTATTATGTTTACCTAAAATTTTTTCCTTTTTCTTCAATCATGCAAAAATAACGCTACATCCACAATTTTTTTGGAATTGAAAATAAAATGAAAAAAAATAAAACTATTGTATGATTGAAATATATTTTTCTAGAGTGGATTTCCATTTTCTTTTCATTTCCATTTTTAAAAAAATATATTTTAATCTTTCCATAAAAAATTAAAATTAATTTCTTGTTAATAAAATTTGTATTTGACCCACAATTTATATTTATGGGATTACACCAACATTCGATTGATAAAATATCATATACATTAATAAAATAACGCAAAAAGTCACCTCCATGAGTTATGTATCTAAGTTTCCTTTAATTTTTTTCGTCTTCTTCAATCTAGACAAACTTGATTTTATCTTTTTTTAGGTACGTTTAATTTCAAATTAAGCCACCAATTCTAAATATTTCATTTAAAGATTAATTATTTTTTTTAAAAAAATACTATTTGATAATAATGGATTATAAGTGTTTTCTTTAAAATAAATCTACTTCCTATTAATAAAAGAATGACCAGCTTGCACACATGGCGTTCTCACAAATTTTTGCCAATAAAATAATCAACGCCAGTTTGGTTCTTGCAACACCTCTGCATTCCGTACACTCCTATTTTTAGAATTCAAAATGCTTCTTTTTTTTTTGCGCTTTCATCCATAATTCAAAATCCAAAATTTATGTTTTCTTCCTCTTTCTGCGTGCTACCTACCTACACTAGGTCTACACCTTTGAGCTACCAAACCTATAAGGTCACGTCGCCGAGCCAGGAAGCTTCTCAACCTATTGATCATCCTTATTCAAGAACCTCAGCATATTTCTCCATCTCCTTTATTCACTAGCTCCAATGACCCATTGAGTTGTGTGTTTATGCAAAATTTATTTGTCTCGTTTGTTGACTAGCTTGGGCGACTTGTTGAGTTGTGTGTTTATGCAAAACGCAATGCATCACAACACAATAGAGACTATGTCCATGAAACCTCTCTCTAAAATTTCTCTCTCCATCCCTTGTGCTTCCATCCATCATGGCCATCACAACAGAGACTCAACCTCAACCTCAACAACACAAGGTCTCTCTCTTCCTCTCTTTCTCTTTCTCTCTCTCTCTCTCTCTCTCTCTCTCTCTCTTTCTCCATTTCTTTGTTTCTCAAATCTAGGGATTTCATATCTCAAAACTAAACTATTCCTTTTTGTGGAATTGATTAATTGGAAACAAAACCTGGTGATGTTTCTGATTCTTTCGTGGTTCATTTTGTCAAGATTCTTCAAAGGTTTCGGGTTCAATTGCAGAGCAAAGAAGGTGGATGCTTAAAGATTTCAATATCGGAAAGCCTCTTGGAAGAGGAAAATTCGGTCACGTCTATTTGGTCAGAGAGAAGACTATGAGTTTTCCATTATTTTTGAAATTTCTCTCTCAAATAAAAATTATAGTACTAATTCCTATTGATCGTGAATAGTTCATAATTGCACTAATTTCTACAGATTATTTCATTCCCTTCTTGATTTATTTGCCTTATTTATACATTTGTTTGTTGATAAGTTTGCTTGTGCTATTCTTGGTTGCTTTGGAAAGCTTTGTATGTGATTTTCACATATTTTTTCTCATTGAAGATTTGAATGAGAAATTATTTATAGGTGTAGCAGCTCAAGTTTTTGAAATTGTGGTTTCTGACAAGGTATTACAATCTTTGTGGTAGTGTGGTCTAAGGTTCTTTGCCTTTACCACCATTGTTCTTTCTTCTAATTGACAATTTCATTTCAACACAAGGATTGTAGGGGCGTGAGCTGCTATGCATATTCCATAGTTAAAGCCCAAAGAGTTGTTGCATGAGCATTTAACATGTCTTCACCTAACAGGATTTTGGAATTGTTGGTTTGATCATAATAACTATTACATTATACACAAGCTTTGTTGATTTCTATATATCTGAAATGGTTTTCTTCACCTTATTGTTTACACATGTTAATTTAATTGTGAAACAAAATTGTTGTTTGATATAGAGTAATCATATTGTTGCTTTGAAAGTACTCTTCTAGAGTCAATTGCAACAATCCCAAGTTGTGCATCAACTTCGACGTGAAGTTAAAATACAAAGTCATCTTCGACATCCCCATATTTTGCGCCTCTATGGATACTTTGATGACCAGGTATGGTTTTTTTATGCTGATATAGCTAAAGAGGTTTAAATTCAATGATATTGACATTTTCTATGAAATAACTTATTAGCATAAAAAAGTTTATTTGATTTTAGAGTATGCACCCAAAGGTGAACTTTACAAGGAATTGCAAAAATGCAAATATTTCAGTGAAAGGCCTGTAGCTACTGTAAGTATATATCATATAACAACATTCATTCATTTCCTCTCCCCATATGTTGTTTTTTGTGGATTACAAAATTCCATACTAATTGACAAATTGATGTTTATTTTGTGATTGAGGCAGTATGTTGCATCATTGGCCCGAGCTCTTATATATTGCTATGGAAAGCATGTAATACATAGGGATATTAAACCGAAGAACCTTCTTATTGGTTCACAGGTGATCTCCTATACCCAGGTGATAACTGCTAAATAATTATACTTTGATAATAGAAAATTAAGTAAAATTGTCTTTAAAAATAATTATTTAGCAGTTATTTACGCTTAAGTGTGAAAGAATTGATGTTTCGTTAAATCTTGACTGCAGATATAAAAAACTGGAGGTACTAAAAGCAAAAAGTGGAGGAATAACGAAGAAAATAAGAAATCTGCGACAAAGTCCAATTCAGATGCCTCGCTCAGCGTGAAGCTTGCGCTGAGTGGGTTTGGAGACACGGGCGCTAAGCGCACAGCAGGCGCTAAGTGGGCAAAACAGACACAGGCGCTAAGCAAGAGGAGCCCGCTAAGCGCACGATCTACACACTCTAAGCGAGCCTACAAAGGCCCAAAGCCCACTTCAACAGCTATAAATAGAGAGCCGGACCAAGGGGGAAAACACACCCCCACAACCCCGAAGACTCAGAGCTTTCTAATGAATACATCTTAAACCTAAGTATCTCAAATAGGGGAAATCCTCGCTTTCTTTCTTTCACCCCCTGTCATTGTAAAGCCCTCATGGCCATGAGTGGCTAAACCCCCTAGTTAGGGCCTGGAAGGCCTAAAAAGCCAAGCGATGCATGATGTACTCTTCACTATTTATCAATGCAATACCAAGTTTTTTCTATCATATTATCTTTTCTGTTTATCTTTTCATGCATTATTCATCTTTTCATTCTTTTAGGGGTTAGGGGCTCGGAAGAGGGTAACTTCTAAATAAGATTTAAAGAAAATATGCCTGCATTAATTTTGGGGGTTAGATGCTCAGAAGAGGGTAACTTCTAATAGAACAAAAAGAAAAGATTTTATAAGAAAGTCATTGCTAGAAATAGAATGATAATTTTATGCCTATGCATTTTTGAAAACATCTAGAATTCAAACTTCATGCATTCTATTTGTTGAATCTCTTCAAAGGCATTTGGGAGATAGATAAATAAAATAGGCTTATCATCCTGAGGAATGAGGGGCAAGTAAATGAGTAGATGTGGGTAGGATAAAATTACTTGAATTGATAATGAAAAGTTATAAAATCATATTATAACACCCTGAAATATTATTAGTAATTATAAATTGATGTTTGATTTTATTTACTGTGTTATTTTATCTGTGATTTATTTTCAAGGAGGTTAGTTTAGTTATTAGAGGGGTGTGGGTAGTTAAATCTCTAGCTTCTCAAAGAAGCCTCACGAGAAAGCTTCTCGAGGAAGCCTCACGAGAAAGCTTCTTGAGGAAGCCTCACAAGAAAGCTTCTCAAGGAAGCTGCCAAGAGCTATCTCGGTAAAATTGCCCTCCTGCATTCGTTAACCGTTGGATCATCTAGAAATTTAGTCTGGAGGGTCATAGGAAAGTTGTCCATGACCTGAACATTGCGGTCTGTGATATGAGTACTGGTGTGTTCGAGATGCTTCCTTTCCTGAGAGCAGGAACACTTGAGTGTTGCAAGCCTTATTTTTCGTGTAGCCTTGGAAAAACAACCTTTCCTTTCTCTTCCTCTTCCCTAAAACCATTTCCAATGTCCCAAGCTTCTTCCACACAACCCACAGCCACCAGTGGCCGCTGCAAGCCGCCATAGTTCACCGTTGAAACCCCACACCGAGAGGAACCCTTTAATCGGAGCGGAATCTTCCAAACTTGTCTCGAGGTTTCGCTAAAGAACGAAGCCCCAATCTGACCTTTCATTTTTCTTCGAGCTAACCGTGATTCTAAGCTTGCTCCTTGGTAGTTTAAGCTTATCTTTACATCTTTTCTGACTTTGGAACCACCATTGTATGTTTTACGTTTCCTTTGAAAAACCCTAGAGAAAGAGACTTTGTAGAAGTATCCTTTTCTGAAATGGGTGTTATTTTCGTGACCTTCACTGAACCCCGATCACATTGACGTGATCAGAATTTCAAATTGATGTTCCTTTAGTAGAATCCGAAATGCCCTCAACCCTTTCATGTAGTGACATGGGTATTTGACTCAGAGTATTGTTGTTAACTTTATTTCCGAAATCCATAGTAATTTCCTTCATTTTGGCGTAATAGAGACTTACGTTGGACCAACAAGTGTGAACGAGAGAGAGACCTCTAAGTGATGCAAAGAGGAACCGATGGGAAGCTCATGATAGGTGAGGGTAGTTTATTATAAATTTACCGTTTTTACACTATGGTTAGGGTCAGGGAACCTAGCTATGGGAATATATGCCTTTCCTTGTTGCATGCTGAATTTTTTCTAGAAAACCATATTTTCGACGAATGGGATGCAATATATATATTGTTGATGAATAAAATTATTGTCCTTATTTGACTTGTGTTGTTTGAAGACCTAGGGAGTGTGAATCTCAGGCATAAAAGATATATGTATATGTGGAATGCGACCTACTATTGATGTTGCTATTGATGACTTTAACTGACATGTGGTGATGTTAATATTTATGATGATATTTATATAAGATTACGTTATTAATGATGATCATGTCAACATGAATTGATGTTACTGTTGATGATTATGTTAATATGAAATGAGGTTGTTGTTGTTGTTGACAATGTCATTGAGATGAGATGATGTTTATGTTGAGAAAGATATTGAAATGAAATGTTGATGATGTTGGAAATGCATTAAGATGTTAGACAAATGGCCTCAATTATCTTAAGAACGGGGGTTGAATTAAGATAACAAGAACTATTCCCCAATTAAAATTTCACTCTCTCTTTTTAGATTAACAATGCACCCTTAACATGAATTACTCAAAAGACAATTCAAAATAAACTTCTTTCAAGCCAAAGATAAATAGCAATAAATAAAAGAAGTTTAAGGGAAGAGAGAAATGCAAACTTGGTTTATACTGGTTCGACCACTTCCCGTGCCTACGTCCAGTCCTCAAGCAACCCACTTGAGATTTTCCACTCTCTTTGTAAAACTCCTTTTACAAAGTCTGAACCACACAGGGACAACCCTTCCCTTGTGTTCAGGAATCCTTTACAATAAGAGACCCTCGGTCTCTTAATCCCTTTTCATAAGTAAGAAGAAGAGAAGAAGAAATCTCTCTTGAAAGAGATAGATTGTACAATGAAGATTAATCACAATTCCTTATTGAATATGCAAGTGTTTGACCAAGGAATCTTTGAGAGGATAAGACATTTCAATTCAGAAAAACTCTCTTAATCTTTTGAGAGGATAAAACTTTTTGGGCAATGAAAACTCTCTCTTAATTCATGTTTCCACGTCACATATAAATAGACCTTTGATGGCCAGTCAAAAACCATTTGAATAGATGTGACTCTAGGAAGTTATTTTCTGAAAATCTCCTCTGGTAATCGATTACAGGTTTTGTGTAATTGATTACAGGTTTTAAAATTTGAATCAAAACGTTTATTAACTGCTGGTAATAGATTACCAATATTGTGTAATCGATTACACAGTCTAAAATTGGAATTCAAATATTTAGTAGCTGTTGTAAACCATTTTTGGCCACTGGTAATGGATTACATCCTCTAGTAATCGATTACCAGAGAGTAAATCTCTTGAAAAACACTTTTTAACTTAAATTACTTGGCCAAACCTTTTGCTATATCAATTAGGAATTCCCTTCCTAAAATACTAGTGATCATCTTGATGTTGTGTCTTGTATTCTTGAATCATTGTCTTGAACTTAAACTTGAAAAGCGCATTTGCATCATATGTGCATGTTGTGTATGTTCATATGCTTCTACATAAGATGTGCATGTTGTGTATGTTCATGGGGGGGGTGCATTGACCTTGTCGGATGTCCCTTGTGAGGTAAAATAGAGTGGTTAAAGAGTTTAAGCATTTCTGAGGGGATGCTTAGGATCTTTAATTCATCCTTGGTCATGTACTTGATGACACCCATGGTTCATGCCTCATATGACACGGGAAGTAGTATAAACTATGGCAGTATCTACTTGTAGTTCCTTGTGAGGAGGACTATTTTGTACTAGGTGGTGCGTCACTCAGTTTGGGAACTCCCTTGTGGCCCAGGCTGACCACCAAGGGAGGGGGGAGTTACGGTGCACGACAGGGTGGCCTCAACAATTACTGCATATTTTCCCTAAGTGAGGTGTCGTGTGTACACGTTTAGGCTATTTCCTTGGGGATGGTACGTACCACATTGCATCTGAGAGTTGAGGTCAGGTGCATGCATCATTCTGAGCAGAATTGATTGGATCCATGGATGGATGATGAATAATTGTTGAATGTGGGTGTTGAAAAATGAATGTTGTGTAAGCTCATGATGTTTGCCTATGTTTTCTTGATAATTGTGGTTATTTGGATTTAGTATTGGTTCTTTTATAATGAACTCACCCTTGCAATTTTGTATCGTGAGGTTGATACCTGTGATGATCATGAACCTTGTTCGTGGAAGCAGAATAACAGCAGCAGGGTGCAGGAAGTGAGATTCTGGTGAGGAGCCACCGAGCCAACGTGATGACATTGGGATTATTTTGGGAGAGAGTTGTGTTTTGTTAATCAACTCCTCCATAGTTGGTTTTCAAGTCTTCTTTTGTTGAGTTAAAGATGTAAATCTCAGATTTTAATTATATGTATGAACAGATTTATTTTCCATTATGTGTATGACGTGTACGGAGTTTCTATTCCTATATATATATGTATATGTATATGTATATATGTATTCACTTAAGTAATGGTGTGTTGTTTGGTGAATGTATGTCGAAACAAAATTACTTTTATTTTCATAAGCAAATTAAGGGAGTTTTCATTTAAAGATTGAAATTATCGCATTTAGAGTGGTGATATCATAACGACGAGGCGGGTCATTACACATACATCCTAGGTAGACTAGGTTCAAACATGATCAAATTCTGATAACTTATCTTTTATTCATCTTATTTTTAGTTTTCTTATCTTATCTATCTTTATCTTAATCTTTTATTTTCTTATCCTATCTTTTTTCAGCATTTATTTTTATCTTTAAATCTTTCATCTTTTCTCCACGATCTTTCTTTATCTTTTATTTAACAACATGCTGCTATTTTTTATATGGTCCTTTTTTTTTTGTTATCCTCACCTTATGCTCATTATTATGTTAACATCTTTTTTCATTGTTAGGGGAGTTGAAAATAGCAGACAAATTTATGCTTTCTTTTTCTTCTCGCGCTACCTACCTACATTAGCTCTACACCTCTGAGCTACCAAACTTATGAGGTCACATTGCTGAGCTAGGAAGCTTCTCGACCTGTTGATCACCCTTATTCAGCAACCTCACCTCATTTCTTTGTCTCCAAATCTTTTTTTTTTTGACACCACAGAACAACACTTGAAAATTTATGGTCATCTCTGCATCTCCCCCTATTTTTTCTTAATCTAACAACAAATATCCAACAGGTGCACATTTCTCTTCTTCCCTTTCAGATCTATTATGCATGCATGCAATTCGATTCCAATTCCACGTCGTTTCTTGCATCCCTTTTGACTTATTTCTCTCCTTATTATTATTCCCACTAATAATCTAGCAAATTGCTTTTCCCCTCTTTCTTTAACCTGCAAAATTAAAATTATAAATAAAGTTGACTTTGAAATTGTTCACTTTAGAAGAGTTGGATCTAAATTTGACTGTGTAAAATTTGTGATTCTGTAATTGGAGGATCCCTACTATCCTTTAATTTCATTTTTAAGTTTAATGTCCCTTCTTATAGGTTTTTATTTGCAAGATCACGGATTGCAACCGGATTTAAATCTTGGCATATGTGAAACTGCAACTACTGCTGCAATTTAAAACTTCACACACCTGAAACCTTAATATTAATGGTTGCAGTCTTGCAGACACAGTTTGAAACTATTTTTGACTTTGCAAATAAAACTAATTGTGATGGACAATACTCTTAATCTAAACTATATATAGATGCATGCTTCCATTCTTTATGATGTTGCTATAGGTAATGCGTCTAATGATTTTTATCACCCTTGGTTTGGAGGGAGAAGAGCATTTGGTTGGTTATATAATTTGTGTAGTTCAAACTTTCAATTTCATATGATAAAAATAATTCTCTTTTTACTGTTATATTCCTTGCTCTTTTTTGGAATTTCAAATTGAAAAACATGGCTATTTATTTGCCTAATTGTTGATATATGTTACTGGAGGACTCACTTCATGTTTACTTTCTTATAGTTTCATACAACCAATTAACCATTTGTAAATAGTTAGTGCTTGTATTCATCATAGAATGACATCAAATAGGGGTCAAGGTGGAATTCAGCTGTTGTTGGCTGCTGAACAAGAGGCACAACAAATTCTGAATGCTGTAAAAAATGGTATTTTTTTATCTCAATTATCTTTCACATATTCACATTTTTTGCCGTAATTCCATCTATTTTTGGACTACTTCGTGCATTTTTTGCCGATTCCATCTGCTGGATATAGCAGACACCTGCAGCCTGAAATGAATATGTTCTCTATTGGCTGAAGAGAAGAAAGTCAAGTACTCTTAACTTTTATTGTCATCAATCTATGTTAGTAGAGAAAAAAGGAACCTGAGTTTAATCACAATGGACATAATAATTGGAAGCAGATAATGTCAGATCGCAAGGGAAATAACAGAATAAAAAAATAACTGAAAGCAGTAATGAAGGATAATCACAAGTTTGGCGATCCCGGTCATATGGCTCTGCCTCCTCCAAGGAAGTTCGGAAATTCATCATCCTTCAGCTGCCCCTGTCTCTATCTGAGGAATGACCATCCCTTGATGGCCTCAAAATGCTATTGATGTTTCGCACTTTTGGAATCGGTGTTTGTCAAAGCCTATGTTAGCTTGTGGGGCTCCATTGGAACCCTCTTCAATGGTGCCCTTCCTGGACCTCTTCACGGGAAGCTTCTTTGTAGCCAATTCTAGGTTGCCTCCTAGTAGCGCTTCTTTAACGTCTTGAGCCAGATGCGAGATGATGATCTACTGATCACGGACCTAGCATCTGCTCGTACCTGTCCCTAGGTCTCTAAAAGCAGGAAATGGCACTACGTAGTAAAAACATGACAACGCTTCCACTTACCTTGGTCTCCCTTGGGCTTCCATTCGGCACGACATTGACCTTCACTCGAAACAAATCTTTTCCTGTCCTTTGATCCACATGATAAAAATATGCATGGGTATGCGTATGCATGAGCAGTTTAAATGCAACAATGTCAAACAAAGTTTGTTATGTTCAATTTTAATTAAGCGCTCGTGGCACCCCTAGGGATTTGAGTGAAAGGACTCGAATTATCAAGAGAATATGCAACTCAATGCAATAATAGACACAACACAAGGGTTAGAAAATGACTCATCAATCTGACGTTTATTAGATGTTTGACCAAAGTTTACAAAGGACAGGAAACTTTGGGGGGGGGGGGGCAAACACAAAAACAAGCATGCAACGATTCTCCTAATTGCCCCAAGTGTCAATCGTAGTATCGCTTGACGACATCGGCATTCACAGGCGAGAGCAACTCGGTGTCATCCATGTTGGCTACCACCAAGGCTCCTCCGGAAAAAGCTTTCCTTACGACGAACGGCCCCTCCTAGTTAGGAGCCCACTTTCCCCTATTGTCCTTTAGGGTTTGGGATACCCTCTTTAGCACCAGGTCTCCCTCGTTGAACTTGCACAGGGGCACCTTCTTGCCGAAAGCATTCTTTACCCGTATCTGGTACAGACGCTTATGGCTCATAGCCGTCAGTTGCTTGCCCTCTATAAGGTTGAGTTGGTCAAAGTGCGCTTGGGCCCATTCTGGTTTTTTCAACCCGAACTTTGCCAGGATCCTCAAAGAAGGGACTTCCACCCCAAATGGTAGCACGACTTCCATTCCGTACACCAATGAAAACGGTGTTGCCCCGGTTGACGTGCGTACCAAGGTCCGGTAGCCATGCAGCGCAAAAGGGAGCATTTCATGTCGATCCTTATATGACACAGTCATCTTCTGAATAATCTTCTTGATATTCTCGTTGGCCACTTCCACCGCCCCATTCATCTTGGGCCTGTAAGGCATGGAATTGTGGTACTGGATCTTAAAGTCCTCGCACATTTCCTTCATCATTTCGTTATTCATATTGGTGGCGTTGTTTGTGATAATCTTCCTAGGCAATCCATACTGGCAGATTATCTCCTTTTTTAAAATGAACTTGACTACCACGTTTCTCCTAACGTTGGAGTATAAGGCGACTTCGACCCATTTGGTAAAGTAGTCGATTGCAACCATGATGAGGCGATGTCAATGAAATGCCACGCTTTGGTGTATGATTAAGTGAGACTTTCTTGATTTGAAACCATGGGTCTGTTGCCCCCACTATAACTTGATGCCAGGCTGTTCTTTATGTAACAAAGATACCCTTGGATATGAGAGTCTAACATAGGTGTTTGGGGATTTCCCACAAGCTCTTAGCCAAATGAGTTTGCTTCTCAAACGTGCAAGTGCGAATGCCAAGGGTTTCTCCTTATTTATTTATTTATTAGCCCTAATTTTTCTTAGGCCACCCTTTTGCATTTTCAACCTACTGGATGAGAAATTTTGATCTGCCCCTAGGTTCGCTTGAGGCTCATGTACGGTGCCCCTCATTGCTCGAGTGTAGGTCTTTGAGGTATCAATGACCTTACAACAAGGAGGACAAGAAACTGTGCAGGGTTTTTTGGAAAATGAATTCTCAAAGATGAGAAACATTTGAAAGGTTTTTCAATAGATAGATTAAGTCAAATGACTCCTATTCTTGATAACTCACTTTCTTTCAGGAATGATGCCATATGAATGTCTGTATATTTTCCAAATGCTTTCCCCCCTTTTTTTGTTTTGAACCTTACCAAACGCGCAAAACCAGTGATTTCTTATTGGACAGTCCTGGAAGTCAAAACTCATGGGCGCAGGTCGCTTGGGCAAACAAGCCAATGGCTTACATTTACATTCCAATGGAAACCAAATAGGCAAGACGTAATTGTGAGAGGACGAGAGACCAGGATGTCAAATTTATCCATTTTATTAGCATTGCAACAACGGTTTACAATGATGACATAAAACATGAAAATCCTACTGAGTCATTAGAGACATCTAACAATAACTTTCAAAATTGCCCCATGTATGGTATCGTCAATCAATGTCAGGATTCCACAAGCGATTCTCCTCAAATTTCAGCCAGCCTGCATCAATTAGATTTTGCACTTATGCTTCAGATTCCTACAATGCTCAATGGAATGCCCCGAGGCTCCTCCATGATAAGCACATGTTGCATTTGAGTCGTATCCTTGATAAAATGGAGGTTGAGGAACCTTGGTCGGGTTTATGGCTACCATTGACTTATGGAGTAGAAATGGGAGTAAGTTAGCATAGGACACCAGAATTGGGGTGAATTCTACAAGTTTCTTTTTTGCAAAATTCCTTCCTCGATTGGTGTTTTGGTTTGTGCTAAAGGTGGAGTTCGACATTGGTTGTGCAGCGGGCAGACTTTGTGGCTGACTGGGCGGTGGGTAATGAGAAGGGCCGATATCGGCTGAGTAATGGCATGGTTGAGTAGGTGGGAAATTTGGCCATGTAGGACTAGCGGTTAGAACACGGGTTCCTTCCCCTTCTCCTTGTCAATGCGAGATGATCAAACTTGCCAATTCCCAGAGCTACCTCGATCCTTTCGCCGGCAAACACTAAATCGGTGAAGCTTGAAGGCATGTAACTCGCAATTTCCGCATGGTAGGACATTGGCAATGTGTTTATTATCATTGCTATCAACTCCTTCTCCATTATTAGGGGCGCCACATGAGCTGCCATATCCTTCCACCTTTGGGCGTACCCTTTGAAAGATTTGTGCTCCTTTTTGCACATGTCCCGTAGCTGCGTCCTATCTGGAGCTGCACCCAAATTGTACCGGTATTGCTTAATGAAGGCAACCCTTAGGTCTTTCAAAAAATGGATTTGGGAAGGTTCTAGATGAGTGTACCAGGTGATAGCTACCCCAGCAAGACTTTCCTGGAAGAAACACATAAGTAGTCTTTCATCCCTTGAATGTGCGCCCATCATCCGACAATACATCTTCAGGTGGTTCTTGGGGCAAGTAGTCCCCTCGTATTTATTGAAGTCGGGCACTTTGAACTTGGGGGGAATGACGACGTCCAATATTAAGCAAGGATTCGCCGAATCCTTTAATAGCTTTTAACCTCTCTTTGATGGGATCGAGTTTTTCCCTTCGCTCCCCTGCAAGCGGCGGTTCTCCCACAGAGAAAAGTAATGGTAGGATTAGGCGGGTTTGAGACACTCCCTTGATGTTGGGCTGAGGCAATGCATTAGGTGTTGGTCCCTTGGTGGTGAAATAGGGGCAGCTGTCAATGCCTTCGTAGGGGCGCTCCTAAGGATTCTCATGGGCACACCCGGTGGGTTGGGGTGGCTCCCCTTTACGAGTAGCGGGAGTGGCATCATCCATGCTATCATGCATGGTAGGTGGCGTAAAGTTGGGGGGTAAGTCGTAGGGGTGGGCGCCCCGGTTGTACTCCAGATGCGGGATATTGGCGTGTCCCTTAGTGTCTCTTCCTCGTCCCCTCATGTCCGAGGCGAGGTGGTGTGCCGGGCTTGTTGCAGGTTGAAGGACTGGATCCACTTCAGCGGCAATACTGGCGGCGGCAACTGCAGCCGTGTTACTTTCTACTAACCACTCCATCCCTAGCATAGCTTCCACCATGGAAGCTATTTGATCTCTCAAAGCCGACATGTCGACTTTTGCGGGCGAGCGAAGGCGAGGCTCACGGGTGCGCTTTCCAAAGGAGGAAAGATGCGCGGAGTCGCCACCAACGTTTATTTGTGGAAAACGTCGGAAAAACCGAAGGAAACCGGTCAAAATGAAAATTCTAAGTTCGGGAGTTGTATTTACGTTTGAGGAAGGTATTAGCACCTCTCACGTTTGTCTCAAAAGACAACAACCTATTTTTTAGAATTGTGGAAATTGTGTTACCTTAACTTTTATTTCCTTTTTTATTTTTAAGGTCGACAAAAGCGGGGCTTTTGCTCCTACATACCCTCCATCGAATAGGAAATCAGACCTACGTAGTTCTTTCTTTAAAGGTGAATCAAGCGATTCTTTTACTTGAAAGGTGATCACTTAAAGGTGTTGGGCCTTTAAAAATGATCCATTTAACTTGGTAAGAAAAAGCTGAGATAAAACTTTCAAATCCTTTTTTAGTGATTTTTTGGTGGACGAGCTTGACTTGGCGAATTGATTTTAGCCTTAGTTTCGCTTTAGTTATTAGTCAATTCAATTAAGAATGAGAAATCCCAAAGAGAAAACGTCCGATTGATTTTTGTGCTTCATTTTACTAAAAGATATTTTTTTATTATTATATTATTATTTTACCTATTTTTTGATTTCCAACGTCGTTACGGCACGACCGAACGGGCGAAATTCATTTTAACAGAAATTAACGAATACTACAATTCAAATGATCGGTGGAAATTTATTTTATTTTTAGATTAGGCGCGAAATGACTTAAATAAATGACTGAAGCACGTCAAAAGGGGGTACAGAAAGCGAATGAAAACGAGAATAAAAATACATGAAACAAAATGTGGACCACCACGGGTACATAGAATGAATTGAAAAGCTCAGTTTGGGGTACTTACCAGTTGAAGATTGAAGAAAACGAAGAACGAACGATGAATGTTAAAGAACGGTTGAAAATCTTCGCGTAATTACTCACGGAAACGTTACGGAAGCGCCTCGACTTGGATTTTCTTCACGTAAACAATTTTCCTCAGCAATTTCGAGAGAATAAGAAGTGCCAAGAAGGCTGAACCCCTTCTCCCTTCATTCCTCCCCCTATTTATAGCAAAATAGGGGAGGAGCTTGTCACCCAGCTCGCCAAGGCGAGCTCAGCTCGCCCAGGCGAGCAAGGTTGCTTCCTCCAGAAGCAACAACCTTCTGGAGGAAGAATCTGGAAGGCCCAAGTGGGCCTGATTGCTATTTGTACCCCCTTTTTACTAAATGCACCCCCCTTTACCTTTTTTGGTAATTCTTTTTCCGTAACGTTACGAAACTTTACGAATTTCTTAACGATACTTATTTTCCTTCTACAAGGTTACGAATCCTTACGGATTATGTATTTACTCCTTTTTTAGCTTTCGAAGAAGTTACGAAAACTCACGGATTGCGAAAAACACCTCCTTTCGATTTCCGTCACATTACGGAATTTTCACGGATCGCGTAAGCCTGCTTCCTTTTGATTTTGGCACGTCTCGGGACTTCACATATTATGCAACAAAGGGTGCCAAGTATCTCGAAGCGGCCAATCAAAGGTTGTATATCATCAAATAATAATCCCCGGACGAAATTAGGGTATGACAGTTGCCCCTCTTTACTTACCTCTCATTGGAGATAAGAGGAAAGCAAAGATAAGACACTGATTTCGTCCGTCCCGCCCTTTTCGTGATGACGACTCTCGTCTCTACTCCTTATTTTTTTCTGCACAACACAAAACAAAATACAAACAACAACAAGAACAACGAATATAATATACATATACACATATACACATGTTTGGCGAAGGAACCGATCCGGAAAATAACAGAAAAACATATTTCCCAGTCACCAGAGGCTCCGCGCTTGTTAACGGAGGACACATGAACAGCGCTAGGCAAAAGCGGTAAAGTTATGTGTTGATTTTATGCTTTTGAACGGTCCATGTTAACCGATAAAAGCAAAGAGGACCGTTTAAGGCGTTGGACCTTAAAATGGTTTTAAGTGACTTTTGTGGACAAAGCTTGATTTGTGAGTTGATTCTAGCCTTAGTTTCACTTTGGTTATTAGTCAATTCATTCAAGGAAACTTTCAAAGAAAAATGTACGATTGATTTTTTTTATTATTTTATTATTATTTTTGACAACATGAACGATCGGTTGGATTTTATTTTAACAGTGATTAAATGAGATTACAACACAAATGATCGGTTGAAATTCATTTTATCAATTATTAAGCGAGATAATGACATAAATAAACAGTTAAAAGCTCGTTAAAAGTGGAGAAAAGAAAACCGAAAGTGAACGAGATGAAGATGAAAACAAACAAAACAAGAAATGAATTGAAAGCCTCAGATTCAAAAACTTACCAGTTGAAGACCGAAGAACGAACAAAGAACAGATGAAGAACGGTGAAGAACGACGAAAAATCTTCACGGAAACATCTCGGAAGCATTATGGAAGCACCTCGGCTTGGATTTTCTTCATGGAATCATGTTTTTTCACTCAAACCACCTGAAATACACGACATGAAGGTCAGGGATCAATTTTACACAGCCCCCTTCTCCTATTTATTGCCAAAATAGGAAGGAGGTTGCCACCCAGCTCGCCCAGGCGAGCCTAGGCTTCCTCAGCAAGTTTCCTGATGCAACCCCCAAATTACTAAGTTCACCCCCACCTTTTAATATTTTATGGAAAAGTTATGGAAGCATGTTGAACTTGGTTTTCTTCTTTTTTTTTGCTTCCATTTCACCAATCTTAAGTGAAATATGCTTACTCAGGGTTTCAAAAATGTTGCGGAAGCCCCCAGAGCCATTTTTCAACAAATGGGGGGAGGTGTTTGCCGCCCAGCTTGCCTAGGCGAGCTGGTTGCTTACTCGGGAAGATTCCTGATGAACCCCCCTTTTACTAAGTTCACCCCCCTTATCTATTTTTTGTGTTTTTCACTGTTTTCTTTTTGAAACATCACGGAACTCGTGGCAATGGGTTTTAAGCTTTCCGAAGTGATCAATTGAGGTCCGTGTGCCAACAAACAATTGTTTTTCGGACAAAAATTAGGGCTTGACAGTGTATGTACACCCCCTCCACTTTGCTATATGCACCCCTATTTTCGTGTTTTTGGCCGGTTTCTTTCCGAAACTTCCTGGAACCTTATGGATTCCATGGTGATGGGTGTTAAACATTTTGAAGTGGTCAATCGAGGGTCACATGCCGATAAAAAATTGTTCCCAGACGAAATTAGGGTATGACACCAGCGACAACGTATAATCAAAGAGAAAAAACTCTAGATGAGGTTTCACTATCATCAAGCAAGTTAGAGACTTAGCATGACCACAGATTCACCTCCACTTCCTATGTTCCCATGGACCCGGGTATAGGGCCCTTAACAACTCACAGTGTGTGCAAAAGGTGTAGGTGTTGTGCGTGCATCAAATGAACAAATATTTATCAATGCATATATTAAATAAACAATTACACTAAATACATCAAAGAGTTATATACAAGAACATAAGAGAAATAATGGGAAACATACAATAGAGTGAGTCATGATAAAGAATGCACACAGGTTAAAAAAGGTCTAACTCTCTAAAAACAATCCCTAGTAGAGTCGCCAACCATCGCAACTTACCCTTCGGCGAGAGGGCGACGTGAGACTCACGGGTGCGTCTTCCAAGGAAGGAAAATACGCGGAGTCGCCACCATTGTTTAGTTGAGGAAAACGTTAGAAAAACCAAAAATGGGTTTATGAATTTTAAGAAATAAAGGTTTGGGAGTTTGTTTATGCATGGGGAAGGTATTAACACCCCACGCGTCTGTCACAAGGGACAATAGCCTTTAATCAAAATGTGCAAAACCATGACTTCAATTTTATTTTTATTTTCCCTTTTTTATGTTTTTTTATCTTTTTGGGGTCAACAAGAGCAAGGCTCTTGCTCCTATGTATCCTCAATTGCGATGAGGAACTCAGTCCTACATAGTTCTTTCAAAGCAAGAAAGTTATGTGGAGTACTGATTTTAGACTTCTAAACGGTGATTAAGTGAGATTACGGCACAATTAATCGGTCGAAATTTGCTTAAACAACGAAAAAGATCACCGACGGTAGAAGAATGAAGATGAAGATGCAAAAAGCAAGAATGAACCACTGAGGGTGCATAGATTGAATTCACAAATTCAAAAAATAGAAACTTACCAGTCGAAGATCGAAGAACGATGAACGATGAAGAATGGACGAAGAACGATCATGGAATCGATCATGGAAACGTTACGGAAGCAGCTCAGCCTTTATTTTTATTCTTCTTTCTCCTTCTTCTCACTATTATCTCTCAAATCTTGTTGGTTTCAGATGTTGGACCCTTCCTTCAGCCCCCCTCACGCCTATTTATAGGAAGTCAGGGGTGGAGATAGCATAGCAGCTCACCCAAGAGAGCTCCAAGCGAGTTGGTTACTTCAACTCTAAGCAATCTAGTGGGCCCAGGGATTGGAAAATGTTCCCAAAGTGACCATTTTGCCCTTCTTATGAATATTTTGTACATTTCCTTTCGAAACGTCACAAAACCCTATGGATTGTGCAACAATTTGTGTTAAGCAGCTCAATTCGACCAGCAAGAATCCAAATGTTGACAAACGATTATCCCCGAACAAAATTAGGGTATAACAGAGCTCATTGAGAATATGGCAACTAGTGATCACACTATTTTTCATGATAGGACACACATTCCCACCAAAAGAAGTCTGTTGGAGCTTTTTTCACAAGATGCGTTGTTGGCATAAAACAAGTTGTTAGCTAAGCAGCTTGAGTCACTTACAGAGACACTTAGAAAATTGCCAACACAACTGCAAGCAACTCAACCATCTCACTTAGTAGTTATGCGGGTTAGTGGCTACAGTATTTATGGAAGGGCTCACGAATCAGGTTGCTTATAGCCTAAGATGATGCAGCCAAAGAGGTCAATTATATGGGAAATTAAAACAGACAAGGATTTCACTCAGGTGGTTTCTTAGGCTACCAGCAAGGAGGAAACTTCAATTAAAACCAAGGACAAGGGTGGAGATCACATCCAGACAATCAATTCAACAAGGATCAAGAAGGGTCTTCCAATAGACCTCCTAATCAAGGGCCAAACCTATATCAGAGAACCACCAAGCTGGAAGACACTTTGACTTAGTTTATGTAGGTCTCAATGTCTAATCACAAGAGTACTAAGTCAGCCATTAAGAACCTGGAAATCCAAGTAGGGCAACTGGCCAAGCAAATAGCAGAAAATTCCTTAGGGGGATTCAGAGCAAATACTGAAAAAAAATCCCAAAGAAGAGTGCAAGGCTGTAATTACTAGAAGCAAAAAGGGAGTGTTTGTGGAGGATGAGAGTAGGAGTAATGAAGGAGAGTTAGGAGCTGAGAAAGAAAAAGAGAAAGAGGGAGAACAGACAGGAGAGAGAAAAATAAATGAGGTTGATGAAGTAGAAAATGAGAAAAACAATAAAAAGAGAGAAAGTGAGGGGGATAAGAGAAAAAAGAGTGAAGAGAAAAAGACTAAGAGTGAGCTGGTGAGGGAAAAGAAGAAATAGCATTTGCTTACTACACCCTATTGCCACATCATATAGTCACACTTTGTGCATGTCCTTCATGCTTTACATGCCTCATGACACCTAAGCACACTTCATGGAGAATCTTGGAATTGATCTTGGATTAGTGGGCTGAACCATAACTAAAATTCACTAATCATAATTAGTGAAATTTTGGCTCCACAAATTCAATTTCAAATTCAAGTGAAATTTGAATTGAAATTCAAATTTCCCTCCAATTTTGTGTGACACTTAGGCTATAAATAGAGGTCATGTGTGTGCATTTTTTTGAACTTTGATCATTGGAATATTAACTTCAGATTTCAGAGCTCTTTTAGAGCACAAAATTTCGTGCTCTTCTCTCCCTCTCCCTTCATTCATCTCCTTCTTCCTCCAAGCTCTTATCCATGGCCTCCTATGGTGGTGAGCTTCTTCTAGACTCATCTTCTCCTTGAAGTGGCGTCTCTTCTCTCTCTCTCTCCCTTCTCCATTCTACTGTCATTCATCTTCCAAGAAGCAAAGCAATCCATTGATGAAGAAGATCCTAGGCCTACAAGCTCCATTGGAGCTTACATCACTGGATCTTTGAGCTTCAATGCGGTTCTTCAATGGTGATATTCCACCATGGAGATGCAGCGAAAGATAAAGGAGAAGAGGTGAGAGGAGGCACCATCCACTAGGGAATAAGTCATGGAAGAAGGAGCTTCGCCACCAAGAATTTGCCTTGGATAAGAAGCTTGGAGAGGATGCTTCAATGGAGGAAAAGAAAGAAAGAGAGAGAGAGAGAGAGAAAAGAGGGGGTAGCACGAAATTGAAGGAGGAAAAGGGGGAGAGAAGTTGAACTTTGAGTTGTGTCTCACAAGACTCTCATTCATCAAAGTTACAACAAGTGTTACACATGCTTCTATTTATAGCCTAGGTAGCTTCCTTGAAAAGCTTCCTTGAGAAGCTTCCTTGAAAGGCTTCCTTGAGAAGCTTCCTTGAGAAGCTTCTTTGAGAAGCTTCCTTGAAAAGCTAGAGCTTAGCTACACACACCCTTCTAATATCTAAGGTCACCTCATTGAGAAGCTTCCTTGAGAAACTTCTTTGAGAAGTGTTAGTCATCTTATACGACTAACTTTTGTATAGAAAACTTTTTTTGAAACTTGTATAGTTCCCCAATTTATAGTTATTTTCATAGGAATTTGTAAAGAAATCTTGTTTTATTTGTAAAGTTGTCTTTAGAGTATTCTCAATTGGAATTAATGATAAAATTTGTGCAAATTTCAGGTTAAAAGAGGCCAATTCTTGAAGTGTTGAAAATGGCAGCTGGGCTCAGCCCACCATGAAGGCTAAGTGCGAGCATCACACTAAGCGTAGCTTCAGCGCACTTAGCGCGATAGAGAATTTGGCAGATCACTCATTTCAAGGTCGTGCACTAAGCGTGAGATCTTGTCGCTAAGCGCAGAGGGCATCTTTAATTAGGCTCAACACATGAGGGTGCTAAGCCCTAACCCACTAACTCACGCTAAGCGCGAGGGTGGTGCTAAGCGCAGTGTCGCGATTTTAGAGCCTATTTAAAGCTTGTTTTATGCAGAATTAGGGTAAGCCGTCAAACCTAGCAGAGAATCATCAGAGCAGAGCTTGTGCATAGTGCAAAAATCGAGGAAGAAGCTCTGAAGACAACAAGAGGAGCAGCTTTTGCAGAGAAACTTAGTTTTCTCAATTGAGGAGAGGTTATTAAGCTGTAGAGTTGTTGTGAGAGGCTGAGAAGAGGAGGAGGGATCCCCCTTCTTTGTAAGGAACAATTATTGTTCACTCTAACTCTCTATTTTATTAGGGTTTTTCTGTAATGGCTAGCTAAGCACCCTTGTTGGGGATTTCTAATGAACAGCTGATGTAATTATTTTCATATCTAATTGATTGTGTTTATGTGTTCAATGCTTCTTTCCATGCTTAATTTCTGCATGCTCTTGGTCTGATCACCCATTTGTGTGTTTAGTTAGATGACTTTATCATTGGGAAATGTATTGTTATCTGAGAACTTGTTAGAATCAGGCCTTAAGCTTAATCTTAAGAGGAATCTACGGGTTAAGTTTAGGTTTTCTATTATGCTATTACGATAATGCTGTTTGAATTGAGCCTAGTCTTACAAGAGGGATCCGCGGACGAAGCTTAGTTTGAATTAGGCTAAACTTTCGAGGGCTGACTAATCTGATCCTAGCCGTGACATTAGTCTAAACCTACAAGGGCTTTTTAAAGTAAGCCTAGTCCAACAAGAGGGATCTGAGGACGAAGCTTGGGCTAATTCATTCTAAGCAGGGATCGTGGTTTAGTATCTTAGGATATGGCATAGAACACAAAAGCATGAGTGATTAGAGAAACACCCTTATATGCATCAGCTTGTTTGTTAGAAAGACCCAACATCTTTACCTACTGTTGTCAATTTTATTTACTTGCATTTATTGTTTTGAGCATAGAATTAGTTTACTTTTATCTTTGATAATCAATTATCAATGTTTGTTCCGTCAATGCCTCGATTTTGAATAAAATTTTGTCTAAGACTAGTTCCTTGAGTTCGATACTCGGATTTATCCATTTTAATTTTAAATACTTGACGATCCGGTGTGCTTTCCGGAAAACCGAGATTCCCTTGAACATATTAATTCATAACAATTTACTGCATGGGAATCCGGACTAACAAAGTATTTATTGTGCCATTGCCGGGGAACTAGATTTTTTAGAAGAGTTTAGTTCAGTTTTAAGGCATTGATTCTTTATTCTTTGATTAATTTCTTTTTTTTCTTAATTATTTTCTCATTAACTAGTACCCATGATTTGGTTGATTGATACTCTTGTTAATGCTTTATCTGTAAGGTCAAGTTTCTGTAGGTGATTTAGCTCCAGTGTATTTGGAGACCTAATACATTTGTAGGAATAAAGAAGCATAGTATAAAAGAAAAATCTTGCAATACAGGACAACCCAACCAAGTTCTGAGGGAACTTTACTAGTATGCTTATTTTCTTAACTATTTTGTTTAACTTTTTCCTTCTTGAAAGTCTATCATTGCAGTGTTAAAAATCTTAGAAGAATTTATTCCATGACAAAATTGAGAAATGGAAGATTTTTTTAAGAGGTGAACTGAGCATCTTGACAATATATGTAGAAGCAAAGATATTTTGATGTTTACATGATGCCAAAGGATCATGCGCTTCTCAAGTTTGATTCAAGACAAGAATCCAAGATATTCAATAAATATGATCAAGATAATCCCTAGAGTCTTAGGAAGCAAAATTTCAAGTTGAAACAACAAAAGGTTTGGCCAAAGAATTTAAGTTCAAATGTTTTTAAAAGAGATTTACTCTTTGGTAATCGATTACCAAAGGTTGTAATCGATTACCAGTGGCCAAAATGCTTCCTGAAATGCTTTTAAAATGCTTTTAAATACTTTTGAGAACATGTCATCAATTACACAAGGCTTGTAATTGATTACCAGCAGTTGAAACTATTTATAACAACTATTAGAAATTTGAATTCAAATTTTACAATATGTAATTGATTACACAGGAATGGTAATCGATTACCAGCAGTTATTGAACGTTTTATAACAGTTAGAATTCAAATTTTAAAGCCTGTAATCGATTACACAAATCTTGTAATCGATTACCAGAAGGGATTTTCAAAAATAATTTCCAAGAGTCTCATCTGTTCAAATGGTTTTTGAAGGGCCATCAAAGGCCTATATATATGTGACTTGGAACACGAATTTGCTCAGAGTTTTTTTGCACAAAAAAACACAAAAATAGGGGGTGAACTTATCAAAATGGGGGTGCAAATAGAAATTTTCAACTCTGGGCCCTTCCAAAACATTTTGAAAGTTGGCTTGCTTAAGGTGGAAGCAACCTAGCTCGCCTGGGCGAGCTGGACAGCAACCACCTCCCCCGTTTTGTTGAAAAATGGCCTTCGGGGCCTTTGTAATGTTCCAAAAAATTTCCAAAAACCTTAAAAGCATATTTCAATTGAAATTGGTGAAAGGGAAGTAAAAAAAAAATTCTGTGAAGAAAATCCAAGTTGAAGTGCTTCCGTAACTTTTCCGTAAAGTATGAAAAATGGGGGGGTCAACTTAGTAATTTGGGGGATGCATCAGAAATCTTCCTCAAGAAGCCTCTGGGCGGCAAGCACCTCCCCTTTTCTCCTATAAATACGGGAAGGGGGATGAGTTTAAGGATCCAACAATTTTTTCACTAAGCTTTCACTTGAAATTGGTGAGGAGAAGAGAAAGAAGGAAAAAAAATCAAAACCGAGGTGCTTCCATAACGCTTCCGTGAGCGATTCTGGGGAAGTTCTTCGCCGTTCTTCATCATTCTTCGGTATTCAACCGATAAGTTTCCGAATCCAAAGCTTTCAATTCATTCTTATTTTGTTCGCTTTCATTCTTCATCTCGTTTACTTTCGGTATTATTTTCTTCCGCTTTTAACAAGCATTCAACCGTTTAATTAAGTCGTTATCTCGTTTAATAATTGATAAAATGAATTTCAACCAATAATTTGTGTTGTAATCTCGTTTAATCACTGTTAAGATAAAATCCAACCGATTGTTCACGCTGGAACCTCGGTTAAATAAAAAAAAAAGCAAATAATAATAAAATAATCAAAATATCTTTGAATAAAATAATAAAAAAAATCAATCGGACGTTTTTCTTTGAGAGTATCCTTGAATAAATTGAATAATAACCAAAGTGAAACTAAGGCTAAAATCAACTCACAAATCAAGTTTTGTCCGCAAAAATCACTTAAAACCATTTTAAGGTCCAACACTCTTTGCTTTTATCGGTTAACATGGACCGTTCAAAAGCATAAAATCAACACATAACTTTACTGCTTTTGCAAGAACTACGTAGGTCTGAGTTCCTCATCGCAATTGAGGATACGTAGAAGCAAAAGCCCCGCTTTTGTCGATCACCCCTTTTCAAAAACCAAGAGATTGTTAATGGTATAATGCCTTAACATTTCTCTTCTTTCACAACCAAGAGACCGTTAATGGTCCAACACCTTAACGTTTCTCTCCTTTCAAAACCAAGAGATCGTTAATGGTCTAACACCTTAACGTTTCTCTCCTTTCAAAACCAAGAGATCGTTAATGGTCTAATGCCTTAACGTTTCTCTCCTTTCAAAATCAAAAGATCATTTAATGGTCCAATGCCTTAAATGACCTTTGTTTAGTTAAAATCTATCTTGCGAAAAAAGTTAAAAACAAATTAACCAACGTTTAGTTCTTAAAGAACTACGTAGGTCTGATTTCCTCATCGCAGCTGAGGATACGTAAGAGCGAGGTAAACACCTTTGTCGACCACAAAAAGATAAAAAAATACAAAAGACCCATAAAAAGCTAAAAAACACAAAAAAGTAAAAAACATAAAAACATAAAAAAGGGAAAGTAAAACAAATTGAAGAAATGATATTGCCATTTGATTAAAGGTTGTCGTCCTGTGTGGCGGACGCGTGGGGTGCTAATACCTTCCCCATGTGTAAAAACAACTCCCGAACCGTTTATGATTAAAGTTCGTAGACCACACATCTTGGTTTTTCTGACATTTTCCTTGAATAAACGTTGGTGGAGACTCTGCGCGCCTTTCTCCCTTGGAAGACGCACCCGTGTGCCTCGCGTCACCCTCCTGCCGAAGGGTAGGTTGCAACAGTTGACGACTCCACTTGGGACAGTTTTTAGAGAGTTAGGCCTTTTAAACTTGCGCAATATCATGACTTCCCCTTTTGGTCGATTTCTCTTTATTTTTCTTACGTTCTTGTGTATAATTCCTTGATTGCTTCTAGTGTGTTTGTCAATATATGCATGAAATAGACATTTATTCATTTGATGCACACAAACACAAGCAATTTTTGCACACAGGGTGAGTTGAAAAAGGGCCCTATACCCGGGTCCATGGGAGCATAGGAAGTGGAGGTGGATTTGTGGTCATGCCGAGTTTTCGACTTGCTTGATGACAGTGAGACCTCATATAGAGTTTTTCTCTTTGATGATATATTGTCACTGGTAGTTCCTACCGCCACAATGTTGACATCAAGGGAATGATATCTCTAGAAACCATTAAGGGAGATATGACCACCTTGGGAATTATCACTAAAAGCCTTTTTAGTTCCTCCCGTTTAGGTCCCTAAAATAGGGGCACGAAGCGAACACGCTACGTGCCTTTTAAACATTGTCATTCATATAACCTAAATGTCATGTACGCCTTTGCTGTATGATTATTTGTGGATATTGCCATACTGTGTACATCCCTCTGTTGCGTTGTTGCGTGTTTATGTCTGCATCATGTCGTCACGCACATGTTGTATGTTGGTCTCGTCTTTTTTCACGGGAAGCCGGAAGGTCCATATCATTTTTTTAACTGCACACATGGGGCATTGCGCCCCCAAATGCGCAAGTAAGAAGAGATGATTTTTCGGGCTCTCGTGTCCATAAATGCATTCATATCATGCACCACATAAGCATCTCTTCATGGCATCGTAATGGACATATCGTTCCTGCATTTGTCACTTACCATATTCATGCATCGCATTTTGCATAAGTCATTTCATCACTATGCATCTGCATTTAACATGCTTTTTTGCGTACCTTTTATTTTCATGTTTACTCATGCACAATCCTTGCATTTTCCTCTACAAAAACAAAAAAAGGAAGCATGAAAATTCACACTGCATTCTTAGTTGCATATGCTCAGTACCATGAGCCAACCATGTTGGGATCATAAACCTGTTTCTCTTAAAAAACAAAATGATTGAACATGGTACCTAATGCATGGTTAACTAGGAAGCCATGTTTCTTTGGGCATCTCAATATCATAATTACATTTGCCATGCATAGCATAAGTATGCTCAAGTCATTCATCTCTATGAAATGTTGTCAAAGTATTGGCGATCAAAATTGTCATTCCATGGGTTATGGGGTTGAACCAAGCTCATGCTTTTAAGAAAAGGTTCATCAAGTCAAGTTGAAGTATGGAAATAACCATCTTGCAAAAATTGGGGCAAAAGATGAATCGACTTACATCGTTGCTTTGACTACTGCCAAACAAATTTGGGATTGTTGATGCCCCTGTTTTTTCCAATTTCACTTTGACAAGATGCGATGGACCGTGTTGTTTTAATGAAAATCTAAATTTATTCGACCCCGTGTCTTGTCTAAAATTTGCAATACTTCAACCGTGCATCATTCGCATACATCCATGCTTTTCATTGGTTACATTGCTCATTGCATTCTTTCCTTGAAAACCAAACTGTAATCATTGTAATCAAACAGAGGGAACGTGCTTTACGATGCCCTTACCAAACGCGTGCTAGAGCTAGAGTAATTGGTGAAGTAGAGGAGGTACAAGAATAGATCAAGGCTGACATAGAGGCCATGAAAGAGAAGATGACCACAATGATGGAGGCCATGATGAGCATGAAAGAGATAATGGAGGTCAATGCGGCTGCAGTAGCCGTTACCAACACCATTGCTGAGGTGGACCTAACTCACCCATTTGGCCTCAACCAAACAATCCAACGTCGGATATGAGAGGCAAGGAGTTAGGAGGTATGGGCGACCCCCATTTTGTGCAAGTCCAAAACAAGCATGCTTTCCTGCCATATGGTTTGCCTCTGAGCTATACTCCACCGAATGAGAATGTCAATAACTCCACTCCCATACTCATTGAGAGCCAACAACCTCAATCCGATCATGTACATGTCTCTTAACCCATGGGGGAGACACATGAAATACGCCATTGCAATCTAATCGACTTTGAGCCTTGCCTCGGATATGCCACTCCAAACACTTCGGAGGGCCCTCAATTTCTCCCCTAACCACAACCCTTGCATTTCACAATGGGTAAAATCCCTCCTGCTATGGTGGAAAAGGGAAAGTTGGATCATTTAGAGGAAAGGCTCAGGGCCATTGAAGGAGGCAGAGATTATGCCTTTGCTAACCTAGAAGAGTTATTCCTAGTACCCAATGTTGTCACCCCTCCCAAGTTCAAGGTGTCGGACTTTGACAAGTACAAAGGGACTACTTGCCCCAAGAACCATCTAAAGATGTATTGTCAGAAGATGGGGGCATACGCAAAAGATGAGAAACTACTGATGCATTTCATCCAAGAAAGTCTTACTGGGGCAGCTGCCACCTGGTATACTAACTTGGAACCTTCCAGAGTCCATTCTTGGAAGGACCTAATGGTTGCCTTCATTAGGCAGTATCAGTACAATTCTGATATGGCTCTGGATAGGATGCAACTACAAAGCATGTGCAAGAGGGGGCACGAATCTTTCAAGGAATACGCCTAAAGGTGGAGGGATCTGGCAGCCCAAGTGGTGCTCCCAATGACGGAGAAAGAGATGATCACATTGATAGGAGACACATTACCAGTATTCTACTATGAAAAGATGGTGGGCTACACACCTTCAAGCTTTGCTAATTTAGTTTTCTTCGGCGAAAGGATCGAAGTGGTTCTGAAAAGAGGCAAATTTGATCATCCTGCTTTGACGAATGAGAAAACTGGGGCAAATGAAGAGGGTGAGAATGAGGGAGAAACCCATGTTGTGACTGCCTTTCCTATACAGCCAAGTTTCCCACCAACCCAACAATGTCATTACTCAGCCATTAACAACCCTTCTCCTTACCCACCATCCAATTATCCACAAAGGCCATCCCTAAACCAAAATAGTTGCAAGACCTTCCTGCTTACCACACGCTCAATGCCCAAACACCACCTTTAGCACAAACCAAAACACCAACCAAGAAATTAATTTTGCAGCAAAAAAGCCTATAAAATTCACCCCAATTTCGGTGTCCTTTGCTGACTTGCTCCCATATCTACTCAATAATTCAATGGTTGCCATAACCCCAGCCAAGGTTCCTCAACCTCCATTTTTCTAAGGATACGACCCAAACACAACATGTGCTTATCATAGAGGGGCCCTGGGGCATTCCATTGAGCATTGTAGGACCCTGAGGCATAAGAGGCAAGGTCTAATTGATGCGGGCTGGTTGAAATTTGAAGAGAATTGCTTTTGAATGCTGACATTGACAAGAGATGCCACACATGGGGCAATTTGAAGGTTGTTGTTAGATGTCTCTAATGACTCATTAGGTTCTCAAGTTTATGCCATTATTGTAAACCACAATTACAATGCTAAATAATATGGATAAATTTGACATACTTGTCTCATCCTCTCACAATTACATCTTTTCTTATTCAACTTCCACCAGAATGTGAGTGTAAGCCATTGGTTTGTTTGCTCAAGCGACCTGCGCTCCTGAGTTTTTGACTTCCAAGACCGTTCAAACAGAGATTACTCGTCCTGCACGTTGGTGGGGGTGCCGTAAAACGATGAGTAAAGTTCAAAATAATAAGTTTCAGAATAAGAAAAAAGAAAAAAAACATTTGATTGACTGTGTTTTCAAGTAAAAATATAGACATTCATGTGACCTCATTTTTATCATTCCTGAAAGTTTGTCTTTTTAAGAGAGAAGTGAGTTATCAAGAGTCACTTGACTTAATCCGTCAACTGAAAAATCCTTCAACTGTTTCTCGTCCTTGAAAAATTCTTTTTGTGAGAATCAAACGCTTCTTTCAGTCTTCATTGCTACAAGGTTGTGAAAAACAAAATAACGATGGATACCTCAGAGCCCTACACCAGGGCAATGAAAGGCGCCATGCATAAACCTCAAGCAAACCTAGGGGAAAATAAGAAGTTTTCACCCAATAGGTTCCCTGCTACAAGGTAATGATGAAAAACAATGATGGATACCTCAAAGCCCTACACTGGGGCAATGAAAGGCACCATGCATAAACCTCAAGCGAACCTCAGGGCATATCAAAAGTTCTCACCCATCAATGTTTTATTTAAAAAAAAGGGTGGGGGGGGGGGGGCGGGACAAACCCTGGGATTTCAATGGATTGATTAAACGGTTCCATTGTCGTCACTCCAAAATTGTCAAGTGACTAAATCAAATAGAACATACGCTCTGAGGGAGTCCCTGGAGAGATTTGCAAAAGATAGGATAAGGTTGCATGAATTATCACCTCTTTCAAAAGGACAGTCAATATGTGTTTTTCCAAAAAAATCAAATTAAAATCAAAATCACAAAATAGGAAAAGAATGTCATGAACATTGTACAACTTTCCATTACACTGTATTGTTACATACAAAGTCTGCATTTATCGCATTTCAAGAAAAAGGTTGCATGTATTTGCATCCCCAAAACAAATGTTAACTGCATAGATTTCCTAAGTCTACTACCCAATCCTTTGAATTTGGAATGAAAGGCCCAATCAATGAGTCAATCTCTTGCTTTCTCCTAAGGGTGGAGCCTTGGGTAGTAGTACCTATCACCTTCAGAGGGCTGCGCGCCCTCGCCTTCAGAGGGATGCACACCCTCGCCTTTAGAGGGCTACACTCCCTTGTCTTCAGAGGGCTGCACTCCATCGCCTACAGAGGGCTGCACGTCCTCGCCTTCAGAGGACAGCACATCCTCGCCTTCATAGGGCTACATGACCTCGCCTTCAGAGGGCTACACGCCCTCGCCTACAAAGGGATGCACGCCTTCGCCTATAAAGGGCTGCACGCCCTCGCCTTTAGAGGGCTGCAGTCCTTCGCCTACAGAGGGCAGCACACCCTCGCCTTCAGAGTGTTGCACGTCCTCGCCTCCAGAGGGTTGCACATCCTTGTCTTCAGAGGGTTGCGCATCCTTGTCTTCAGAGGGCTGCATGCCCTCGCCTTCAGAGGGCTACATGCCCTCGTCTTTAGAGGGCTGCACGTCCTCACCTTCAGAAGGCTGCACACCTTCGCCTTCAGAGGACTACATGCCCTCGCCTTCAGAGGGTTGCGCGTCCTCGTCTTCAGAGGGCTGCACTCCCTCGCCTTCAGGGGGCTGCATGCCCTCACCTTCAGAGGGTTGCACGCCCTCGCCATCAGACGGCTGCATGCCCTTGCCTTCAGAGGGCTACATCCCCTCACCTTCAGAGGGTTGCACGTCCTCGCCTTCAGATGGCTTCACGCCCTCGCCTTCAGAGGGCTGCACGCCCTCACCTTCAGAGGACTACACGCCCTCGCCTTCAGAGGGTTGCACGCCCTCGCTTTCAGAGGGCTAGACGTGCCTTCGCCTTTAGAAGGCTGCACGTGTCCTCGCCTTCAGATTGTTGCAGGCCTTCACCATTAGAGGATTGCACGCCCTCGCCTTTAGAGGGTTGCACCTCCTCGCCTTCAAAGGGTTGAACGCCCTCACCTTCAGAGGGTTGCACGTCCTTGACTTCAGAGGGCTGCACACCCTCGCCTTCAGAGGGCTGCACACCCTCGCTTTCAGAGGGATCCACATCCGTGCCTTCAGAGAACTCAAGGTCTGCAGCCTTTTGATGGAAGCTTGCTTGTGGAGCTTCTATGGAGGCTGGATCTTTGAGCTTCAATGGGGTCCTTTAATGGTGATTTTCCACCATGGAGATGCAGCGGAAGACAAAGGAAAGGAGGTGAGAGGAGGCGCCATCCATTAAGGAATAAGCCATGGAAGAAGGAGCTTCACCACCAAGATGAGCCTTGGATAAGAAGCTTGGAGAGGATGCTTCAATGGAGGAAAAGAAAGAGGGAGAGAAAGAGGGAGGGGGAGCACGAAATTGAAGGAAGAAAAAGGGAGAGAAGTTGAACTTTGAGTTGTGTCTCACAAGACTCTCATTCATCAAAGTTACAACAAGTGTTACACATGCTTCTATTTATAGACTAGGTAGCTTCCTTGAGAAGCTTTCTTGAGAAAACTTCCTTGAGAAGCTTCTTTGAGAAAACTTCCTTGAGAAGCTAGAGCTTAGCTACACACACCCCTCTCATAACTAAGCTCACCTCCTTGAGAAGCTTCCTTAAGAAGATTCCTAAAGAAGCTAGAGCTTAGCTACAGATACCTCTCTAATAGCTAAGCTCACCTCCTTGAGATGAGAAGCTAGAACTTAGCTACACACCCCCTATAATAGCTAAGCTCACCCCCATGACAAAAAACATGAAAATACAAAAAAAAGTCCTTACTAC
The DNA here is from genome assembly GCF_004193775.1 of Glycine soja. Classification (NCBI taxonomy): domain Eukaryota; kingdom Viridiplantae; phylum Streptophyta; class Magnoliopsida; order Fabales; family Fabaceae; genus Glycine; species Glycine soja. The sequence goes on along the minus strand of NC_041012.1, from coordinate 29,223,441 downwards.
AAAGACTACTCAAAATGCCCCGAAATACAAGGCTAAAACCCTATACTACTAGAATGGCCAAAATACAAGGCCCAAACGAAGGAAAAACTTATTCTAATATTTACAAAGATAAGCGGGCTCATACTTTGTCCATGGGCTTGAAATCTACCCTAAGGCTCATGAGAACCCTAGGGCCTTCCCTTGGATCTCTGGCCCAATCTACTTGGAGTCTTCTACCCAATGCCCTTGCGGGAAAGGATTCCATCACCTTTAGTGCTTAATCGAGGCATGCCCTCCCGAGTGAGGGGCCAGTAATTTTCTTTTATTAGTTCCTGAGCCACCCCTAATCTTGGAGGGCGGCCAACTGTGCAAGCACAACTAGAGGAGGGGTTAGGTCTCTGGCTTTGATGATGAGGAGACTATCGCACAACTACTATGCATTCTGGGGCAAGATTTTGCACAGCCGCGGCAAGGAGACGAGTGTGGATCATGTGCACCAACATGACCACTCTTGTGCAAATATGGATGATGTTGCTACTTAGCAACATTCTGGCCAGCGACCACAACTCCAATCTCCCCCTTACGAAGTGTCAGTTGGTTTATGCCATCATGACATAGGTAAGTATGCACGTGCCATCTTCTATTTGTAGGGATCGCGCCCACCAGACACCCAGTGGACTTGGAGAAGTCCAACCGGGTCCTGGGGTTCTAGCTCTGATTACGGGCCTTTTCAATTCTACGGAGTGCCCATCGCCCCCAACAAGGTCATCAGGCCCCTTATTAACAGGGCTTTAATCGAGAAGTACTACACCCCTAGGCAGGCTTAGGGCGAGGCACCATTGCAGCCTAGGGATGGCCAGTAGCGGGCAACAGACGCACCGCCACCACCTCTAGAGTTCACCTCAACTCATTTACAAAGGCTGGAGTGTTGCCTACAACACATGGCCGACCAGTAGGCGACCAAGTCCAAAGCAAAGGTGATGTAAGCTCCATTGGAGCTTGTAGGCCTAGGATCTTCTTCATCAATGGATTCCTTTGCTTCTTGGAAGATGAATGGCAGCGGAATGGAGAAGGAAGAGAGAGAGGAGACGCCACTTCAAGGAGAAGATGAGTGTAGAAGAAGCTCACCACCATAGGAGGCCATGGATAAGAGCTTGGAGGAAGAAGGAGATGAATGAAGGGAGAGGGAGAGAAGAGCACGAAATTTTGTGCTCTAAATGAGCTTTGAAATCTGAAGTTTAATATTCAAATGATCAAAGTTGAAAAAAATGCACACACATGACCTCTATTTATAGCCTAAGTGTCACACAAAATTGGAGGGAAATTCAAATTTCACTTGACTTTGAAATTGAATTTGTGGAGCCAAACTTTGGAGCCAAAATTTCACTAATTATGTTTAGTGAATTTTAGTTATGGTTCAGCCCACTAATCCAAGATCAATTCCAAGATTCTCCACTAAGTGTGCTTAGGTGTCATGAGGCATGAAAAGCATGAAGGACATGCACAAAGTGTGACTATATGATGTGACAATGGGGTGTAGTAAGCAAATGCTCACCTCCCCCTCTAACATTTAATTGGATTGGGCTTCTACCAATTCAATTAAATTTATTTCCAACCACACACATCAAATATCCACTTAGTGCATGTGAAATTACAAAACTACCCCTAATACAAAAACTAGTCTAGGTGCCCTAAAATACAAGGGCTGAAAAATCCTATATTTCTAGGGTACCCTACCTACATTATGGAGCCCTAAATACAAGGCCCAAAAATAATGAAACCTTAATCTAATATTTACAAAGATAAGTGGGCTCATACTTAGCCCATGGGCCCGAAATCTACCCTAAGGCTCATAAGAACCCTAGGGCCTTCTCTTGCATCTCTGGCCCAATCTACTTGGAGTTTTTCTATCCAATGCCCTTGCGGGGAAGGATTGCATCATTCCCTCCCCCTTGAAAAGGATTTGACCTCAAATCCCGATGTTCTTGAAACTCTGGGCTTTTTTCCTCAACACCTGCAAAAAGAACAAAAGCATATGTATTAGTGGTGTTTAGTATGTTGAAGTAAGGTAAGGTCTGAAAACTCATTTCCTGGGCATCTTCCCATGAAGGAACATGGTTCCTCACCAACTCAATGAGTGGTGCTACAAGTATAGAAAAATATGGGGCAAACCTTTTGTAAAAGTTTGTTAAGTCTTGGAAGCCCCAAATTTTTCTTACACTTGGTGGAGCGGGCCACTCAGGAATGACCTTTATTCTCTTAGGGTTCATGGGAACCTCTTGATCACAATTTAAAAAATTAAGAAAAGTAAAGCAATAGAACATACCTTTTTCTGTATTTTCATGTTGATCATTCCTACCAAAAAGTATGACAAACCTAAGGTGTCCCATATGAGTGCCTAAGTTTGTATTGAAACTAAAAATAAGAACAAACCTACCTAATGAGTCCCTATGTACACAAATCATGAAGATGTTGGGTGCACGAGTGATTTTACAAAAGAGTGTTGCACCACCCAAAACATTCATCACACCACCTATTTTAGGGATTTGGTGCCTAATAATACCTATTTTGGGCACCAACAAAGCACAAGGATTTAATCTCTTGCGAACCAAACCCTCATCCAACAACTCCTTTACTTGAGGAATAAACTCAAGCCTAAGAGATGTGGCAATGCTAACAAGTGTCTTTTTACAAAGGAGAAAATGTGGAGGTTGTCTAAGAAGGGAAATTTCTTTAATATTTGTCTTTATTTCAAAATGTCTTTCCTTCTTAGCTAACCTCTTGGAGGAGACACTTACCTCCTTACACTCCTCCTTAACCATTAAAGGTTGTCCTTCTTCTTGGGGGTAGATCTCTTCACTAGATTCTTCCCCTTTTGCTTCTTCACTTTTACTAGAGGAAGGTGAAGTAGTAGCCTCATCTTGGCTACTATAAATCTCTTGCATAGTAGCCTTAAGGGGTTGCTTTTCTATTGTCTTCCCCTTATCATCTTTAGGCTTAGAAGGTCTCACCCCTAAGATTCCTTGACCTTGGTCTTTCTTTGGATAAGAGTGAGAGCCACAAGATTTTGAAGTAGACTTCCTTTTAAGTTGTTGCTCTACCCTTATTTCCCAATCTAAATTAGCCTCTACATTGTCCTTCCCATGGAAGTATGGGAGTTTAATGTTAACCTCTTGAGGCTTTCTTTCATTTTCTCTCCTATGGGAGTGAGGTCTAAGATGTGACCTATGCCTTCCTTCATAATAGTCACGAAGTTCTTCACTTAGGCTCTTGCAAGAGTTATGACTACTATAGGAGACATGTTTTTCTCTTTTCATTTCTTTCATTATTTTTCTTCTTTCTTCCTCTCTTATTTTCTCTCTTTCATCTTGACTTATTTCTTCCACTCTTTTTTTACCTTTTTCTTTTCTCTCTTGTTTTTCTTTCCACAACTTAAGGGATCTCAACTCATCTAATATCTTATACAAGGGGTCCTTAGGAGTAGAACCCTCACCATTAACACTAGATGAAGAATGAAGACTCATGTTGGTTCCTAAGTTATGGTTCTTTCTTGTTGGGGGATTGAAAACAAAAGGTAAAATAAACTATGGTTGAAACTAGCCAAAATAAACACTAAAAGAGGTGTGAAAGATAAGGTAAAAACTAATTGGTAAAAGGCAAGCTATCTAGGCGGTTTGACAATGGAGGGTAAAGGAAATAAGCTATGAAAATAAGCAAGAAATTAAAGTGCAAGAAATGCAAACTAGGTGGATCCTATGAGTGTTTGGATGACCTCATTTAAGGTTCCCAACAAAACACTCACTATCCTAAGGGGAAATTGCCTAAAATTATTACACACAAATGGAAGTAGGGTGACCTAGCGGAGGCTCCCAACTTACTTCCAATGAAAGGCCTTTTTGTTACAAAATTTGAAAACAAAGCAAATTGCCAATTACAAAATTACAAAGAAAAAAGTCCTCAATTGTAGTGGTTATTCTCTCTTTAGTGTTTCACTCAATTTGGAGTGCTTCTTAGTCCAATAGCTCTTAAGGTGGTTGGCCCCTTGCTTCTTGACTCAAATTTTTCAAGATATGGCACCAATCCTCCTTTCGAATTCCCTATATGGCAACTCACAAGCAAGGAAACAAAGAGACAAGCAATAAACAAAGACCAAAAAAAAAATGAAATGAAAGCTAAACCAATAGAGTTTTAACAAGACAAATTTCCAAGGATTATTCAACAATTAAAGCAATGAAAAGCACAAAAAAGCAAGCTAGGACTCAAAGAGAAACCTAGAATGGCTCTAGAGTAGAGTAGAAAAACTCTAAAAAAAAGACTCAAGAAACCTCTAGTTTTGGCACTTGTTTTCACAATAATTTTCAATTGAAATTTAAGAACTAGGATTGGTATAAAATAGGCACCAATTATAGAACAAATTTTGAGCCAAAACAACAAGCACACTTTTCTTTTTTTTTCCTGGACACTGATTTTTCTGCCAACTTGTGAGATTTTTCTTATTTTTTCCTTTAATCCAAATCGCTTGGTTTTTTTTTTATAATTTTGGTCCAGATGTCTAGAAAATTCAGTAAAAGTTTCAGCTCAAAAAAAGTAGTGACCAATTTCCAGTAATTTATACAAGTTTGTATGTTCAAGCTGCCAGCACCAGCGATTTCAACCTAGAAATCAAGAGTAGTGTTTATGTTGCTTAAGGCTTGGATAGTTACAATTTGTGTTTGCTTATGCTCAATTATCTTGAATAACACCATTCAAGAGAGCTTAAGACTTATTTGATTCACAAATCCAGCCACAACTCAGCACCACAACTCAACTTCATCATAGGCATCATGTAGGAATCTTAGAAAACAAAAAAGAGTTCAACAACAAGACTACTTCTAGGAATTGATTTAGAACATGTTATGAACTAAATAACATACATGAATTAGACTCAAAATTAAAAAGATAGGCTAAGAATGACAAGAATACATGAACAAATGTATCTAGAATTCAATCAACAAAATAAAAATTCAACACAAACTTATAACATAATGTGACAATTACTGTGACTAAACATGACTCTAAGACAACATGGATTAAGTGATTTACACTTAGATTTTTGTGTTTTTTTTTCTAATCAATATTTTGGAAGAAAATTTAGATCTAAGGTTCAGCACATGAATATTATGAATGAAAAATGATAGAACCTAAAATCAACACAAAAACAAGATTCAAGAGTAGATCTACAAAATTTGAACCATAGAAATGCAAGAACAAGTGTAGATCTAAGATTTAATCGGTTTATTTTTTTTGAATCTACTCTAAACAGAACCAAACCACAAGACAATGGAGGATATACATGGAGAATAAGATGAAGAACAAGGAATTAAAGAGAATTCACCGAACAAAAAGATAGAGGAAGAAAAAGAACATCACCTAGATGAAGATGCTCTTGATACCACATGGTGTAAGCTCCATTGGAGCTTGTAGGCCAAGGATCTTCTTCATTAATGGATTCCTTTGCTTCTTGGAAGATGAATGGCAGTGGAATGGAGAAGGAAGAGAGAGAGGAGACGCCACTTCAAGGAGAAGATGAGTCTAGAAGAAACTCACCACCATAGTAGGCCATGGATAAGAGCTTGGAGGAAGAAGGAGATGAATGAAGGGAGAGGGAGAGAAGAGCACGAAATTTTGTGCTCTAAATGAACTTTGAAATCTGAAGTTTAATATTCAAATGATCAAAGTTGAAAAAAATGCACACACATGACCTCTATTTATAGCCTAAGTGTCACACAAAATTGGAGGGAAATTCAAATTTCACTTGAATTTGAAATTGAATTTGTGGAGCCAAACTTTGGAGCCAAAATTTCACTAATTATGATTAATGAATTTTAGTTATGGTTCAGCCCACTAATCCAAGATCAATTCCAAGATTCTCCACTAAGTGTGCTTAGGTGTCATGAGGCATGAAAAGCATGAAGGACATGCACAAAGTGTGACTATATGATGTGACAATGGGGTGTAGTAAGCAAATGCTCACCTCCCCCTCTAACATTTAATTGGATTGGGCTTCTACCAATTCAATTAAATTTATTTCCAACCACACACATCAAATATCCACTTAGTGCATGTGAAATTACAAAACTACCCCTAATACAAAAACTAGTCTAGGTGCCCTAAAATACAAGGGCTGAAAAATCCTATATTTCTAGGGTACCCTACCTACATTATGGAGCCCTAAATACAAGGCCCAAAAATAATGAAACCTTAATCTAATATTTACAAAGATAAGTGGGCTCATACTTAGCCCATGGGCCCGAAATCTACCCTAAGGCTCATAAGAACCCTAGGGCCTTCTCTTGCATCTCTGGCCCAATCTACTTGGAGTTTTTCTATCCAATGCCCTTGCGGGGAAGGATTGCATCATTCCCTCCCCCTTGAAAAGGATTTGACCTCAAATCCCGATGTTCTTGAAACTCTGGGCTTTTTTCCTCAACACCTGCAAAAAGAACAAAAGCATATGTATTAGTGGTGTTTAGTATGTTGAAGTAAGGTAAGGTCTGAAAACTCATTTCCTGGGCATCTTCCCATGAAGGAACATGGTTCCTCACCAACTCAATGAGTGGTGCTACAAGTATAGAAAAATATGGGGCAAACCTTTTGTAAAAGTTTGTTAAGTCTTGGAAGCCCCAAATTTTTCTTACACTTGGTGGAGCGGGCCACTCAGGAATGACCTTTATTCTCTTAGGGTTCATGGGAACCTCTTGATCACAATTTAAAAAATTAAGAAAAGTAAAGCAATAGAACATACCTTTTTCTGTATTTTCATGTTGATCATTCCTACCAAAAAGTATGACAAACCTAAGGTGTCCCATATGAGTGCCTAAGTTTGTATTGAAACTAAAAATAAGAACAAACCTACCTAATGAGTCCCTATGTACACAAATCATGAAGATGTTGGGTGCACGAGTGATTTTACAAAAGAGTGTTGCACCACCCAAAACATTCATCACACCACCTATTTTAGGGATTTGGTGCCTAATAATACCTATTTTGGGCACCAACAAAGCACAAGGATTTAATCTCTTGCGAACCAAACCCTCATCCAACAACTCCTTTACTTGAGGAATAAACTCAAGCCTAAGAGATGTGGCAATGCTAACAAGTGTCTTTTTACAAAGGAGAAAATGTGGAGGTTGTCTAAGAAGGGAAATTTCTTTAATATTTGTCTTTATTTCAAAATGTCTTTCCTTCTTAGCTAACCTCTTGGAGGAGACACTTACCTCCTTACACTCCTCCTTAACCATTAAAGGTTGTCCTTCTTCTTGGGGGTAGATCTCTTCACTAGATTCTTCCCCTTTTGCTTCTTCACTTTTACTAGAGGAAGGTGAAGTAGTAGCCTCATCTTGGCTACTATAAATCTCTTGCATAGTAGCCTTAAGGGGTTGCTTTTCTATTGTCTTCCCCTTATCATCTTTAGGCTTAGAAGGTCTCACCCCTAAGATTCCTTGACCTTGGTCTTTCTTTGGATAAGAGTGAGAGCCACAAGATTTTGAAGTAGACTTCCTTTTAAGTTGTTGCTCTACCCTTATTTCCCAATCTAAATTAGCCTCTACATTGTCCTTCCCATGGAAGTATGGGAGTTTAATGTTAACCTCTTGAGGCTTTCTTTCATTTTCTCTCCTATGGGAGTGAGGTCTAAGATGTGACCTATGCCTTCCTTCATAATAGTCACGAAGTTCTTCACTTAGGCTCTTGCAAGAGTTATGACTACTATAGGAGACATGTTTTTCTCTTTTCATTTCTTTCATTATTTTTCTTCTTTCTTCCTCTCTTATTTTCTCTCTTTCATCTTGACTTATTTCTTCCACTCTTTTTTTACCTTTTTCTTTTCTCTCTTGTTTTTCTTTCCACAACTTAAGGGATCTCAACTCATCTAATATCTTATACAAGGGGTCCTTAGGAGTAGAACCCTCACCATTAACACTAGATGAAGAATGAAGACTCATGTTGGTTCCTAAGTTATGGTTCTTTCTTGTTGGGGGATTGAAAACAAAAGGTAAAATAAACTATGGTTGAAACTAGCCAAAATAAACACTAAAAGAGGTGTGAAAGATAAGGTAAAAACTAATTGGTAAAAGGCAAGCTATCTAGGCGGTTTGACAATGGAGGGTAAAGGAAATAAGCTATGAAAATAAGCAAGAAATTAAAGTGCAAGAAATGCAAACTAGGTGGATCCTATGAGTGTTTGGATGACCTCATTTAAGGTTCCCAACAAAACACTCACTATCCTAAGGGGAAATTGCCTAAAATTATTACACACAAATGGAAGTAGGGTGACCTAGCGGAGGCTCCCAACTTACTTCCAATGAAAGGCCTTTTTGTTACAAAATTTGAAAACAAAGCAAATTGCCAATTACAAAATTACAAAGAAAAAAGTCCTCAATTGTAGTGGTTATTCTCTCTTTAGTGTTTCACTCAATTTGGAGTGCTTCTTAGTCCAATAGCTCTTAAGGTGGTTGGCCCCTTGCTTCTTGACTCAAATTTTTCAAGATATGGCACCAATCCTCCTTTCGAATTCCCTATATGGCAACTCACAAGCAAGGAAACAAAGAGACAAGCAATAAACAAAGACCAAAAAAAAAATGAAATGAAAGCTAAACCAATAGAGTTTTAACAAGACAAATTTCCAAGGATTATTCAACAATTAAAGCAATGAAAAGCACAAAAAAGCAAGCTAGGACTCAAAGAGAAACCTAGAATGGCTCTAGAGTAGAGTAGAAAAACTCTAAAAAAAAGACTCAAGAAACCTCTAGTTTTGGCACTTGTTTTCACAATAATTTTCAATTGAAATTTAAGAACTAGGATTGGTATAAAATAGGCACCAATTATAGAACAAATTTTGAGCCAAAACAACAAGCACACTTTTCTTTTTTTTTCCTGGACACTGATTTTTCTGCCAACTTGTGAGATTTTTCTTATTTTTTCCTTTAATCCAAATCGCTTGGTTTTTTTTTTATAATTTTGGTCCAGATGTCTAGAAAATTCAGTAAAAGTTTCAGCTCAAAAAAAGTAGTGACCAATTTCCAGTAATTTATACAAGTTTGTATGTTCAAGCTGCCAGCACCAGCGATTTCAACCTAGAAATCAAGAGTAGTGTTTATGTTGCTTAAGGCTTGGATAGTTACAATTTGTGTTTGCTTATGCTCAATTATCTTGAATAACACCATTCAAGAGAGCTTAAGACTTATTTGATTCACAAATCCAGCCACAACTCAGCACCACAACTCAACTTCATCATAGGCATCATGTAGGAATCTTAGAAAACAAAAAAGAGTTCAACAACAAGACTACTTCTAGGAATTGATTTAGAACATGTTATGAACTAAATAACATACATGAATTAGACTCAAAATTAAAAAGATAGGCTAAGAATGACAAGAATACATGAACAAATGTATCTAGAATTCAATCAACAAAATAAAAATTCAACACAAACTTATAACATAATGTGACAATTACTGTGACTAAACATGACTCTAAGACAACATGGATTAAGTGATTTACACTTAGATTTTTGTGTTTTTTTTTCTAATCAATATTTTGGAAGAAAATTTAGATCTAAGGTTCAGCACATGAATATTATGAATGAAAAATGATAGAACCTAAAATCAACACAAAAACAAGATTCAAGAGTAGATCTACAAAATTTGAACCATAGAAATGCAAGAACAAGTGTAGATCTAAGATTTAATCGGTTTATTTTTTTTGAATCTACTCTAAACAGAACCAAACCACAAGACAATGGAGGATATACATGGAGAATAAGATGAAGAACAAGGAATTAAAGAGAATTCACCGAACAAAAAGATAGAGGAAGAAAAAGAACATCACCTAGATGAAGATGCTCTTGATACCACATGGTGTAAGCTCCATTGGAGCTTGTAGGCCAAGGATCTTCTTCATTAATGGATTCCTTTGCTTCTTGGAAGATGAATGGCAGTGGAATGGAGAAGGAAGAGAGAGAGGAGACGCCACTTCAAGGAGAAGATGAGTCTAGAAGAAACTCACCACCATAGTAGGCCATGGATAAGAGCTTGGAGGAAGAAGGAGATGAATGAAGGGAGAGGGAGAGAAGAGCACGAAATTTTGTGCTCTAAATGAACTTTGAAATCTGAAGTTTAATATTCAAATGATCAAAGTTGAAAAAAATGCACACACATGACCTCTATTTATAGCCTAAGTGTCACACAAAATTGGAGGGAAATTCAAATTTCACTTGAATTTGAAATTGAATTTGTGGAGCCAAACTTTGGAGCCAAAATTTCACTAATTATGATTAATGAATTTTAGTTATGGTTCAGCCCACTAATCCAAGATCAATTCCAAGATTCTCCACTAAGTGTGCTTAGGTGTCATGAGGCATGAAAAGCATGAAGGACATGCACAAAGTGTGACTATATGATGTGACAATGGGGTGTAGTAAACAAATGCTCACCTCCCCCTCTAACATTTAATTGGATTGGGCTTCTACCAATTCAATTAAATTTATTTCCAACCACACACATCAAATATCCACTTAGTGCATGTGAAATTACAAAACTACCCCTAATACAAAAACTAGTCTAGGTGCCCTAAAATACAAGGGCTGAAAAATCCTATATTTCTAGGGTACCCTACCTACATTATGGAGCCCTAAATACAAGGCCCAAAAATAATGAAACCTTAATCTAATATTTACAAAGATAAGTGGGCTCATACTTAGCCCATGGGCCCGAAATCTACCCTAAGGCTCATAAGAACCCTAGGGCCTTCTCTTGCATCTCTGGCCCAATCTACTTGGAGTTTTTCTATCCAATGCCCTTGCGGGGTAGGATTGCATCAAAAGGTAAGCAAAACTACTAGGCCCATGACCAACAAGTCATCATGTGTCCGACTCAAGACTTTAAAGAAGAGCTACTAGGAGGCAACCTAGTACCTTTTAAATTTCTGCTTATTACTTTGTTCACCTATGTTCTTTAAGTCACGGTTGAACATGCCTAGTTTCTCATAATCCTAGGAATTTAAATAAACAAGCACAAACTCGGAAGGTAGTCATACCTCACAAAATATATATGTGTGTGTTTAGGTAGCAAAATACCTTGGATATGCATGTATGTAATTCAGGTAGCAAAAATACCTCACAAATATATATATGTGTTTAGGCAGTAAAATACCTCATGAAAAAACAAACAAAAAATAAAATTGGTTAACTAAAAAGCCAACATGCTTTCCAATAGAAATAAACTCCAGCTTTTCTTTGGAAATAGTCAACAATCAAAACACAAGGATTTTTGAGAAAAATGTGTCTACACCTTGATGTGCCATTATTTTCTCCTATTTCTTAACCCTTTTTGCACCATTTTAATTATTGATTAGTCTTAATTGTCAAATTAATTAGGCAATTTTATTATTTGGGTCCATTCAGCTAATTTGATGTTTTTAATCTAATTTCAGGAATTAATGAAGCATTGGGCTTGAATCCAGAATTGGGCTTGGACTTGAAGAGGGCAGACTATTTTATTCTACAAAATTTTATCGTATCTAGACTTTATCTTATCTAGATATTATTTAGATTTGATCTCATCTAGATATTATTTCATCTAGATCTTATCTTATCTTCTCTTATCTTATCTAGATTTTATTTTATTTTATTTATGGGCTTGGATTTAAAACAGATTTGTAAGCTTTGGGGTTGGAAAACTATATAACAGCACCAAGGTTCTAGTTTAGGCCCTCCCTTCTCTTCTATTCTCTTCTCTCTTCTCTTTCTCTCTCCTTTTTCGTTTTTAGTTTTAGGCTTCTCTTCTTCTTTTAGACACTTTTTCATTTTGGAAGAATAATTCTAGTTTTCTTCGTTTTCTACTGATTAATGGAAGGCTAAGTCTCTAGCGTTGTTTTCTCTTGAGGATCAAGCATAGCTCTCTTTGAGGTTCTATTATTATTATTATTAAATTCTGATCAGTTTTTTCTCTTCACCAATTACTCTGTATTTGTTGCTATTAATCCATGCATGCTTAGTGCTTGATTAATTGTCTCTGCGCTTAATTTATGTTCATGCTTAATGATCGTTCATGATTAATTGGTGTATGTGTTGCTTAATTACATAATGAACGCCTTATGTTAAATTTTGCTTAGTAATTTAATTTAGGTTTGGATTAAGTGGTTGAACTGATAAAGGATAAATTCTCGTAACCTAGGATAAGAGACTTGCTTGTGAATCAAGGGGAAGCAACATGTTTTAATTCTGATATTTTCTAATTCAAATTTACAAAAAGAAACACCCCCCCCCAATTCGTTACTATTTTCCTACTATCTGTTATGAACATTTGGTTTATCATTGCTCGTTGGGAAATGACCTAGGATCACTTCCTAGTTACTACATTTTAATGTAAATTTGATTCGGGTACGGCCTCGATCAAACGGTCCATCACGAGCTGGGATGACCTCAAGAGAGTATTCTTAGAAAAAAATTTCCCTGCTTCTAAGACGACAACCATCAGAAAGGATATTTCAGGCATTAGGCAATTCAGTGGAGAGAGCCTATATGAATACTGGGAGAGATTTAAGAAACTATGTGCCAGTTGCCCTCACCACCAGATTTCTGAGCAGCTTCTTCTCCAATATTTTTATGAAGGACTCAGTAACATGGAGAGAAGTATGATAGATGCTGCCAGTGGTGGAGCCCTTGGAGACATGACCCCTGCTGAAGCCAAAAATTTAATTAAGATGATGGCTTCCAACTCCCAACAGTTTAGCGCCAGGAATGATGCTATAGTCATTAGAGGAGTGCATGAAGTAGCCATAAACTCATCTACATCATCTGAAACTAAGAAGCTTGAAGGTAAACTAGATGCCTTGGTTAACTTGGTAACCCAACTGGCCATAAATAAAAAATCTGCACCTGTCGCCAGACTCTGTGCTTTATGCTCTTCTGCCAACCACCACACAGACCTTTGCCCTTCTATGCAGCAACTTGGAGCAATTGAATAGCCTGAAGCTTATGCTGCAAACATCTACAATAGACCTCTGCAACCTCAGCAACAACATCAACCACAACAGAACAATTATGACCTCTCCAGCAACAGGTACAATCCCGGGTGGAGGAATCATCCCAACCTTAGATGGTCGAGTCCTTCACAACAGCAACCACAACAACAACAGCCTTATTTTCAAAATGTTGCTGGCCTAAGTAGACCATATGTTCCTCCACCAATCCAACAGCAACAACAACAGCAGCAGCAACAACAACACCCCAAAAACAACAAACAGTTGAGGCTCCTCCGCAACAAATTACTATGCAAAACATGCAGTTTCAACAAGAGACCAGAGCTTCCATTCAGAGCTTAGCTAATCAGATGGGACAATTGGCTACACAGTTAAATCAACAACAGTCCCAGAATTCTGACAGATTACCTTCTCAATCTGTCCAGAATCCTAAAAATGTGAGTGCTATTGCATTGTGGTCGGGAAAGCAGTGTCAAGGACCTCAACCAGTATTCGCAAATGAACCTACCCAACTTCACTCTACTCCAGAAAAAGAGGATGACAAAAATTTAAATAGTAAGTTGCCTAACAATTTCTATGCAAGTGAATCTTCCACTGGTAATTCTGACTTACAGAAGCATCATATCCCTCTTCCATTCCCTCCAAGAGAAATTTCCAACAAAAAAATGGAAGGGGCAGAGAGGGAGATCTTGGAAACATTTAGAAAAGTAGAGGTAAACATACCTCTGCTGGATGCAATAAAGCAAATTCCAAGATATGCTAAATTCTTGAAGGAGTTGTGCACTAATAAGTGGAAGCTTAAAGGAAGTGAAAGAATTAGTATGGGCAGAAATGTCTCCGCATTGATTGGTAAATCTGTTCCCCAAATCCCTGAAAAATGTAAAGATCCAGGTACATTCAGCATACCTTGTATTATAGGGAACAGTAAGTTTGACAATGCCATGCTAGATTTAGGAGCTTCTGTTAGTGTTATGCCTCTGTCTATTTTTAATTGTCTATCTCTAGGTCCTTTGCAGTCAACTGATGTGGTAATTCATTTAGCTAATAGAAGTGTTGCCTATCCTGCTGGTTTCATAGAGGATGTCTTAGTTAGAGTTGGTGAACTGATTTTCCCTGTTGATTTTTATATTTTGAATATGGAGGAGGGATTTTCTAAAGGATCAGTTCCCATCATTCTAGGCAGACCTTTTATAAAAACTGCTAGGACTAAGATAGATGTATATGCAAGCACACTATCTATGGAGTTTGGTGATATAACTGTTCATTTTAATATTCTTGATGCTATGAAACACCCATCTGAAAATCTTTATGTATTTCGTGTTGAAATAATTGACTATATTGTTGATGAATACATGATTGATATTCATTCTAATCTGCATGCCTGACACTCTTCATGCATTGAATCTTAATTTGTACTTGATCATATGTCTGAATTTGATGTTGAGAGTGAATCTGAAATTTATATTGATTACATGTCTGGTGATGTTTTACCTCTTGAGATTGATTTTCTAGAGTCAGATAGAACTCACCACGTTTCAGGAAGTACACATACCTCTGACTTTCTTTATGAGGTATAGGCTGAGAAACCATCTCCTTCTACCATTATCCAGCCGCCCACACCAGAATTGAAGCCTCTGCCATCAAATTTAAAATATGCTTACTTGGATGATAGAAAAAGTTTTCCAGTAATTATATATGCATCCCTTGCTGATGAGCAAGAGGAGAAGCTGTTATCAGTTCTCAAGAAGCATAAGAAGGCTATAGGCTGGACCCTGGCGGACAATCCTGGTATTAGCCCATCCACATGTATGCATCGGATGAATTTAGAGGATGGGGCTAAACCAGTAAGACAGCCACAGAGAAGACTCAACCCGATAATTCTTGATGTAGTGAAGAAGGAGGTAACCAAGCTTTTGCAAGCTGGAATCATTTATCCTATCTCCGATAGCCAATGGGTAAGTCCTGTCCAGGTAGTTCTAAAGAAAACTGGTCTCACCGTGATCAAAAATGAGAAGGAGGAGTTGATTCCTACTCGGGTGCAGAACAGTTGGAGGGTCTGCATCGACTATAGGAGGCTGAACCAGGTTACCAAAAAGGACCATTTTCCACTGCCATTCATTGACCAGATGCTTGAACGCCTGACAGGATTCTACAGGCGCTTTATAAGAGATTTTAGCAAGGCACCTGATTGGACCGCCCCATTTGAGCTAATGTGCGATGCATCCAATTACACATTGGGAGTGGTCCTTGCTCAAAAGATCTCCTTACTTCAGCTTACTTCTTTTCCACCATGACTTAGAGAGTTTTTCTTTTCCTATCTCCTTCTTTACTATTATTACATTTGTCTGATTCTATTTGATGGTTTAATTGCTTTTAATCTTTTACTTGTACTACATTGAGGACAATGTGTTGTTTAAGTATGGGGGGAGTCTTCTTTGGTTTTGCTAGTTTTGTTAGTTTTGTTAATTTTGTTAGTTGTGTTAAATTTGTTAGTTTTGTTGGGTTTCTAGTTTAATATTTTAGGTCAATTATGTTTGCATGTACAACTTTGCATATTTTTCTTTGAATTATAGGATATGTTCAAGAAATGGGTAATTGTTCTGAAAATAAAAGTCTCTTGACATTTTGTGATTTGAAATCCTTGTTTTCCTCTACATGTCATGATAGTTTTGAAAGCTCAATTTTAAAGTGATAAGTTTACCTTTGTGAGAATTTGAGCCATCCATCATCATAATCTTTTAGTGTGTTTTTCCCCATTGCTTGCTTGCATAATAGCATTGGCTTGATTCTTGTTGATGCTTCCTAATTCACATCCATATTTGGAAATGATTTAGGCAATTTTGTTCTTATAAGCCTCTAGCCAAATGGACCTACCTTGAATTAATTCCTTTGATAGCCCTTTTGAGCCTTGTTTGTAGAAGCAAAGCTTCATGGAGAATCAAAGGTGATTCAAAGGTGTTTTTGATGATAACAATGATGATAACAAAAGATGATGACAAAGGTGATGACAAAAAGCTCAAAGATCAATCAAAGAACAACTCAAGTGAATCAAGAACAATTCAAGAGTTCAAGATAAGAATCAAGAAGAATTCAAGACTCAAGAATAAAGTTTAGAGTCAAGAATCAAGATTCAAGGTTCAAGATCTCAAGAATCAAGATCAAGATTCAAGAATCAAGAGAAGGCTTAATCAAGATAAGTATGAAAAGGTTTTTCTCAAAAATTGAATAGCACATGGTTTTTCTCAAAACATGTTTACCAAACAGTTTTTACTCTCTGGTAATCGATTACCAGTGCCTTTGAACGTTGAAATTCAAATTCAAATGTGAAGAGTCACACCCTTTCACACAAAAGCTTTGTGTAATCGATTATACTAATTTGGTAATCGATTACCAGTGTTTTGTTTCTGAATGAATCAAAAGATGTAACTCTTCAAAAGGTTTTTGACTTTTTCAAATTGGTTTTAAGTTTTTCTAAAAGTTATAACTCTTCTAAATGGTCCTCTTGGCCAGACATGAAGAGTCTATAAAAGCAAGGCTTTGATTTTCTTTTCAATACACTTTTACACTTATTCAATCAATCCTTTACAAGCCTTGAATCTCTTTGAACTTCTTCTTCTTCTTCTTCTTTGTGCCAAAAGCTTTCTAAAGTTTTCTGGTTTTCTAAACCTTGAAAACTTGTGCTATTCATCTTTTCATTCTCTTCTCCCTTTTCCAAAGGACTAACCACCTGAATTCTTTTTGTGTCTCTCTTCTCCCTTTTCCAAAAGAACGAAGAACTAACTGCCTAAATTCTTTTGTGTCTCCCTTCTCCCTTGTCAAAGAATTCAAAACGACACAGTCTGAGAATTCTTTTGATTTTTCCCATTCCCTTATACAAAAGTGTTCAAAGGACTAACCGCCTGAGAATTCTTTTGTATCCCCATTCACAAAGTATCAAAGGTTTAACAGCCTGAGATCTTTGTCTTAACACATTGGAGGGTACATCCTTTGTGGTACAAGTAGAGGGTACATCTACTTGGGTTTGACTGAGAACAAGAGAGGGTACATCTCTTGTGGAACAGTTCTAGTGGAGGGTACATCCACTAGGTTCAAAGAGAACAAGGGAGGGTACATCCCTTGTGGATCTTTGCTTGTAAAAGGATTTTTACAAGGTTGAAAGAAATCTCAAGGACCGCAGGTTGCTTGGGGATTGGATGTAGGCACGGGTTGTTGCCGAACCAATATAAAAACTCTTGTGTGTTTGTTTCCTTATTCCCTACTATTTTACTTTCCGCTGTGCATTTAATTTCCTCTTTTACTTTCTATTAAGTTTCTCTTCTACTCCATATTTTCTTAACAACATAAGTAAAAGCCTTAGAAGAGTAATTTTTTAATTAGTAAAGGTTTAGGAATAATTAATTCAACCCCCCTTCTTAATTATTCTGAGGCCACTCGATCCAACATTGTTTCCCTTTCCTTGTTTTGAAGCTCACTACAAGCCTTAAGTGAAAAACCATGATATCACCTTATCCTTAAGGAATTTTGGAGCTTTGGAATTGTTTTGGGAATAAGTGTGGGGGGGGGTTTTGTTGGATAACATTTTTTGTTGGCTATGCTTCATGATGTATTTTTGGGCCATACTGATGTACATTGTATATGGGTTAAATGTTGGACATGCTGCTGAATGATATGCTAGTTTTCAAATGTTACGTTTCAAAAAAAAATTGCAAAAAATAAAAAAATAAAAAATTTCAAGTTGAATCAATTTAAAAAAAAAAAGCAATAAAGTTAAGTGAATAAGATCTTAAATAGAAAAAGAATGATGAGACTCTTGGTTCTACTCTTTATGTTTAAATTTTATCTTTAGGTCTTCTTATTTTTTCTTAATATGCACGTATTCCCCATTGCTCCTCTATTCCTTTGGGATTTAGCTACTTATTCCATATTTTTCCATACCAGTCCTCAGCCCCATTACAACCTTAAAAGACCTTTTGATCCTCATGTACTTGTGTTTATGGGTTGATTGTCAATTTTAGAATCTTGTCAAGTTTATGTGGTGTTGGTTTTCATGGGTGCTTTGAGGGTAAATAGTAGCCTATACACTTGAGAGATAGAGTGTATATCTTGTGAGACTTTATCACTTTTCATTCTTGAGCTCATTAACTATTTTGCCATGATTGGGTTGCTTGGATGATTTTCACGAATATCTTGACTCTTTGGATCTCTTCATGTTAGATGTTACCCATTCCTTTCATTTCTATGGGGGGTTTTGATGTGCCATTATTTTCTCCTATTTCTCAACCCTTTTTGCACCATTTTAATTACTGATTAGTCTTAATTGTCAAATTAATTAGGCAGTTTTATTATTTTGGCCCATTCAACTAATTTGATGTTTTTAATCTAATTTCAGGAATTAATGAAGCATTGGGCTTGAATCCAGAATTGGGCTTGCACTTGAAGAGGGTAGACTATTTTATTCTACAAAATTTTATCGTATCTAGACTTTATCTTATCTAGATATTATTTAGATTTGATCTCATCTAGATCTTATCTTATCTAGATTTGATTTTATTTTATTTATTGGCTTGGATTTAAAACAGATTTATAGGCTTTGGGGCTGGAAAACTATATAACAGCACCAAGGTTCTAGTTTAGGCCCTCCCTTCTCTTCTCTTCTCTTCTCTCTTCTCTTTCTCTCTCCTTTTTCGTTTTTAGTTTTAGGCTTCTCTTCTTCTTTTAGACACTTTTTTGTTTTGGAAGAATAATTTTAGTTTTCTTCGTTTTCTACTGATTAATGGAAGGCTAAGTCTCTAGCGTTGTTTTCTCTTGAGGATCAAGCACAACTCTCTTTGAGGTTCTATTATTACTATTAAATTCTGATAAGTTTTTCCTCTTCACCAATTACTATGTATTTGTTGCTATTAATCCATGCATGCTTAATGCTTGATTAATTGTCTCTACGCTTAATTTACGTTCACGCTTAATGATCGTTCATGATTAATTGGTGTATGTGTTGCTTAATCACATAATGAATGCCTTATGTTAAATTTCGCTTAGTAATTTAATTTAGGGTTGGATTAAGTGGTTGAACTGATAAAGGATAAATTCTCGTATCCTAGGATAAGAGACTTGCTTGTGAATCAAGGGGAAGCAACGTGTTTTAATTCTGATATTTTCTAATTCAAATTTACTTGTTGTTTAATTTAGAAAAACAAACAACCCCCCCCCCCAATTCGTTACTATTTTCCTACTATATGTTATGAACACTTGGTTTATCATTGCTCGTTGGGAAACGACCTAGGATCACTTCCTAGTTACTGCATTTTAATGTTTATTTGATTCGGGTACGGCCTCGATCACACCTGAAGGGTGAATGCTGTGAAAATTTTCCCGAGTACCCAAAATGGACTCGGATAAAGGCATGAATTGATAAAAAAGCATGTTTTGGAAACACTGGGTTGACTTAAATAGGAAAAATGAATCCTGAGCCCTAGTGTCACATGATCGCAAAACTTGATGCTTGAGTGTCCACATGGGTGCATGCATGACCAGTTTTGTATAAAATTTCTAAATCATCATTGTTGCATGCGTATCATGGAAATAATGGGGGACATCCCCTTTACCCCTGAACCTCTGACCAAACTAACACCCTGACATACATCATGTCCAGCCATTCTACAAACCTTTTGAGCCAAAACCTCAAACAACCATAAACCTTGACCCAGGATGAGAATTTCCATCCTTTCCCTCGGTAGAAATAACAATGGGATCTCCCCAAGAAATAGGACCCATTCACTATTAAGCCGCCAACGTGCTTCAAAGAGAAAAAAAGAAAGTTCTCGATCAAAAGATCGGAATAAAACAAAAGAAAAAAAAAAGAAAGTTCCCGATCAAAAGATCGAAAGAAGAAAAAAGAAAAAAAGAAAGATTCCCGATCAACGATCGAAATAAAAAAAAAAAAAAGAAGTATACAGAAAGGTCTTCGGACCAAAAAGTATTTGAACAAACCTACAAAATTGTCACAAGCAAATAAGAAAAGAAAGGAAGCCACAGAACTTGAAGTGCTCCTCTCCCTTTGAATACCAACCACAATCTTGTGCGCTGACAACTTTTTCCCACTAAAAACACCATTACCTAAAAGTCCTATTGATCCATGATCACGCATGTAATCTTTGATTTGATAGGAACTGATTTGCAAAATCAAGTCATGACATATCTATGGTTCGGAATTAGGAAAAAACACTTGCCTGTGTGAGATTGATACACTTTGAGTGGTTTTCTTCTATTTTAGTTGGACCCAGTGTTTCCTCTAAATGGTCATTTAGAAACGAAATGCTAACATCCAAAATCTCATTTGTGGTTATGAGAAAATTTTATTAGCATACTTTCCTTCTCCAATAGACGCATTGTTTTTATTCAAAAAAATATATGTTGCCTTGATCAGTTGAAGGTTTGTTTCTTTGCTAAAGCATGTTCGCATTTTAGTAAAATAACATTGAGACTATTTGTAGTCTCAAACAAAAATTGAAGAACTATGTAGTCTCGCAATTGAAGATATGTAGGAGCAAAAGTCCCGCTTTTGTCAACCACCCCACACTTCTGTCACCCCAACCCGTGAGTCAGGTGGCATGCGAAGATACCTAATAGTTATCCGCACCTTTGTCAACTAGAGGCAAGCAAGCTTGTTGATCGTGACTATTTTAGTCTCACCCCTTTGTCATCCAGAGACAACAAGTCCGATGACATGCAGAGATGCCCAAGGGTTATCCGCACTTTTGTCAACTAGAGGCAAGCGAGCCTGTTGACCAAGACTATTTTAGTCTCACACCTTTGTCATCTAGAGTCGGCAAGTCAGATGACATGCGGAGATACCCAAGGGTTATCCACACCTTTGTCAACTAGGGGCAAGCAAGCCTGTTGAACACCGAGACTTTTTTAGTCTCACACACAAAAATTGAAGAACTACGTAGGTCTGATTTCCTCATCACAAATTGAGAATACTTAGGAGCAAAAGCCCTACTTTTATCGACCACCCCACACTTTTGTTACCGTGACTCAAGAGTCTGGTGGCATACGAAGACACCCGATGGTTATCCGCACACACACTTTTGTTACCGTGACTCAAGAGTCCGGTGGCATGCGGAGACACCCAATGGTTATCCGCACACACACCTTTTGTTATCGTGACTCAAGATTCAAGTAGCATGCGGAGCCACCCGATGGTTATCCGCACACACAACATCTGCTGGCACTGACCCTTACATCATGTAGCAGGCGGATCTACCTAGTGGTAATCCGTAGAACACAACATCTACTAAAACTGACCCGTGAAGTCAGGTGGCAGGCAGAAATACCCAAGTGGTTATCCGTACAAAGGCAACATCTGCTAAAACTAACCTGTGAAGTCAGGTGGTAGGCAGAAATACCCAAGTGGTTATCCGTACAAACACAACATCTGCTAAAACTAACCTGTGAAGTCAGATGGTAGGCGGAAATACCCAAGTGGTTATCCGTACAAAGAAAACATTGTTAATCCTAACCTATGTGTCAGGTGGCAGGCGGAAATACCCCAAGTGGTTATCCGTACAAAGACAGCATTTGCTAATCCTAACCCAAGCCCCAGGTGGTAGGCGGAAATACCCCAAGTGGTTATCTGTACAAACACAACATTTGCTAATCCTAACCCATGTGTCAGGTGGCAGGCGGAAATACCCAAGTGGTTACCCATACAAACACAACATCTGCTAATCCTGACCCATGAGTCAAGTGGCGGGTGGAAATACCCCAGCGGTTATCCGTATAAACACATAGTTCTGTTACCTTGACTTGTGAGAAGTCAGGTAGCATGCAGAGACACTTGAGGGTTATTTGCACCCACACACAATTCTGCTACCCTGACCTGTGAGAAGTCGAGTAGCATGTAGAGACACCTTTTGGTTATCCGCACACTTGCTTTCATTATTCCAAGGCTATCAAAGTCCTTTTTATCCTCCTGGGCGAGCCAGTCCGGTAATATCTAGGATGATGATAGTCGTCTATTTCTAATCATTTTTTTTTAGATTTTTTCTGTAGAAACTTTTTGTCATCCAGGAACAAGCAAGAAAGGTGACACACGAAGAACCCATTCTACCATCCAGAAACAATCAAGCTCGATAGCGTGAGAGATGTCATAGTCCCTGTTGGAGCTATTTTGTCGGTCGGGTCAAATTTTGGCTCGAACAAAATTAGTGTCTTATCTTTACTTCCCTTTTATCTCCAATAAAAGATAAGTAAAAAGGGGCAACTGTCATACCCTAATTTCATCTGGGGACACTTGTTTGTCAGCATGCGCCCCTTGTTCGACCACTTCAAAATGTTTAACACCCCTCGCCATGGAATCCATAAGGTTCCAGGAAGTTTCGGAAAGAAACCAGCCAAAAACACAAAAATAGGGGTGTATTTAGCAAAGTGGGGGTGTATAAATAGACTTTTGCACCCTAATGTCGTTCGAGGACCATTCTTGATCACTTCGGAAAGCTTAACACCTATCACCATGGAATCCGTAAAGTTCCGAGAGGTTTTGGAAAGAAAACAACCAAAAAACACAAAAATGAGGGGTGAACTTATCAAATGGGGATGCAAATAGAAATTTCCAAATCTGGGCCCTTCAAGAACATTTTGGAAGTTGGGTTGCTTAAGGTTCAGGCAACCTAGCTCGCCTGGGCGAGCTGGGCAGCAACCACCTCCCCTGTTTTGTTGAAAAATGGCCTCCGAGGCCTCCGTAATGCTTCCAAAAAATTTCTAAAAACCCTGAAAAAGCATATTTCACTTGAAATTGGTGAAAGGGAATTAAAAAATTATTTCCGTGCAGAAAATCCATGCCAAAGTGCTTCTGTATGGCTTCCGTAACTTTTATGTAAGGTATGAAAAGGGGAGGTCAATTTAGTAATTTCTGGGGTGCATCATAAATCTTCCTCAAGAAGCCTCTGGGCGGCAAGTACCTCCCTTTTCTCCTATAAATAGGGGAAGGGGGCTGAGTTTAAGGATCCAACAATTTTTGCACTAAGCTTTCACTTGAAATTGGTGAGGAGAAGAGAAAAAAGGAAAAAATCCAAGTCGAGGTGTTTCTGTAACGCTTCCGAGACGTTTCTATGAGCGATTATGTGGAAGTTCTTCGCCGTTCTTCGTCATTCTTTGTTCTTTCTTCATTCGTTCTTCATTTTTTCTTCGATCTTCAACAATTAAGTTTCCAAATCCGAAGCCTTCAATTCATTCTTGTTTTGTTCGCTTTCATTCTTCATCTTGTTTACTTTCGGTATTATTTTCTTCTGCTTTTAACAAGCTTTCAACCGTTTATTTAAGTCGTTATCTCGTTTAATAATTGATAAAATGAATTTCAACCGATCATTTGTGTTGTAATCTCGTTTAATCACTGTTAAGATACAATTCAACCGATTGTTCACGCCGTAACCTCAGTTAAATCGAAAAAAAGCAAATAAAAATAAAATAATCAAAATATCTTTGAAAAAATATAATAAAATAATCAAAATATCTTTGAATAAAATAATCAAAAAAATCAATCGGACGTTTTTCTTTGAAAGTTTCCTTGAATGAATTGACTAATAACCAAAGTGAAACTAAGACTAAAATCAACTCACAAATCAAGCTTTGTTCGCAAAAATCACTTAAAACCGTTTTAAGGTCCAACGCCTTAAACAGTCCTCTTTGCTTTTATCGGTTAACATGGACCATTTAAAAGCATAAAATCAACACGTAACTTTACTACTTTTGCAAGAACTACGTAGGTCTGAGTTCCTCATCGCAATTGAGGATACATAGGAGCAAAAGCCTTGCTTTTGTCGACCAAGAGATTGTTAATGGTCCAATGCCTTCACGTTTCTCTTCTTTCACAACCAAGAGATCGTTAATGGTCTAACGCCTTAACGTTTTTCTCATTTCAAAACCAAGAGATCGTTAATGGTCCAACTCCTTAACGTTTCTCTCCTTTCAAAATCAAAAGATCGGTTAATGGTCCAATACCTTAAATGAACTTTGTTTAGTTAAAATCTATCTTGCAAAAGAAGATAAAAACAAATTAACCAACGTTTAGTTCTTAAAGAACTATGTAGGTCTGATTTCCTCATCGCAATTAAGGATATGTAGGAGCGAGGGAAACACCCTTGTCGACCACAAAAAGATAAAAAATACAAAAGGCCCATAAAAAGCTAAAAAACACAAAAAAGTAAAAAACATAAAAAAAATAAAAAAAGGAAAGTAAAACAAATTGAAGGCATGATATTGCACATTTGATTAAAGGCTGTCATCCTGTGTGGCAAACGCATGGGGTGCTAATACCTTCCTCGTGTGTAAAAATAACTCTTGAACCTTTTTCGATTAAAGTTCGTAGACCACACATCTTGGTTTTTCCAACTTTTTCCTCGAATAAACATTGGTGGCGACTCCATGCGCCTTCCTCCCTTGGAAGACACACCCGTGAGCCTCGCGTCGCCCTCCCGCCGAAGGGTAGGTTGCAACAAAAAGTTTTACAAATGTTACATTTCTTCCTCACAAAAATATAATTCTCCTTTCATTACATGTTTTTATTGTGGAAGAAAAGGACATGGAACATCTACATGCTATTTTAGGAAAAATTATAACAACATTAAAATGATTTGGGTCCCAAAAGGATCCTTAGTTCATACTAACACTGAAGGACCCAAAAAGTTTGGGTACCTAATTCTAAATTCTGATCTTGAAGGAACCCTGGAGGAAAAGATGGTACATAGATAACGGGTGCTCAAAACATATGATGGGAGATGCATCAAAGTTCACACATATTGTTGGATCAAGTGACCTCTGAATAATTAAGCAGGGGGGTTGAATTAATTATTAATGTGCCTTGACTAATTAAAAAACTTATCCTTCTTAATGTTACTAGATTTAATTAGGCTTTTACTACTAAGTTAAGAAAGTAAAGAACATGAATATAAACTTAACCAAAAGTAAAAGCAATAATTAAAGTGCACAACGGAAATTAAAGAGAGTAGGGAAGAAGAAGACAAACACAAGAATTTTATACTGGTTCGGCAACAACCCGTGCCTACATCCAGTCCCCAAGCAACCTGCGGTTCTTGAGATTTCTTTCAACCTTGTAAAATCTTTTACAAGCCAAAGATCCACAAGGGATGTCCCTTCCCTTGTTCTCTTTGAAAAACCAAGTGGATGTACCCTCCACTTGAACTGATCCACAAGAGATGTACCTTCTCTTGTTCTCAGTATAACAATCCCCAAGTAGATGTACCCTCTACTTGTACCACAAAGGATGTACCCTCCAATGTGTTGGGACAAAGAATTCTCAGGCGGTTAGTCCTTTGAATCTTTGTAAAGGGGAAACAAAAGATATCTCCGGCGGTTAGTCCTTTGAAATCTTTTGCTTAAGGGGAAGGGAAGAATCAAAAGAATTCTCAAGCGGGGTCCTTTGAATTCTCTTGGAAAGGGAGAAGAGAGACACAAAAGAATTCAGGCAGTTAGTCCTTCGTTCTCTTGGCAAAGGGAGAAGAGAATGAAAAAGATGAATAGCACAAGTTTTTGAACAAAAAACTTTTCTTGGAAGAGAAAGTTTTGAACAAAAAATTTTAGAAAGATGAAGAGAAAAAAAAATCAGAAAATTCTATAGACAAAGTTGAAAGATATTGAATAATGTTGAGAGAAGATTGAAAGATAGTTTTAAAGATAGATGATCATTATCAATAATTAAATCGTTTCATGCCAAGGTCACATATTTATAATTTCTTGATGACTCAAGTCAAAACTTGTAACTCTTGGCAATTCCTTTAAAACTAATTACTTAAAAAGTTATGACTTTTGAAAGAATCTTCAGAAACAAGTAACTTGAAGAATTGTGACTTTTGGAAATAAATTTTTCGAAAACAGTCACTGGTAATCGATTACCATTAAGGTGTAATCGATTACATATCAATAGATGTGACTCTTCATTTTGAATTTTCAAAATCTTAACGTTTTGAAACACTGGTAATCGATTACATGATTATGGTAATCGATTACAACTTTGTAAATCAGTTTGAAAAACAATGCTAGCTACTAGTAATCGATTACTACCTGATGGTAATCGATTACCAAAGAGTAAAACTCTTTGGTAAAAGATTTTGTGAGAACTTCATGTGCTACTTAATGTTTTGAAAAACTTTTTAGTACTTATCTTGATCGAGTCTTCTCTTGATTCTTAAGTCTTGAGTCTTGAATCTTGATCTTGATTCTTAAATCTGGATTCTTGAATCTTGAATCTCGAAACTTGAAACTTGATTCTTGAATCTTTAATCTTTGCTTGAAACTTTGCTTAACTCTTGATTCTTTGGCATCATCAAAATAACCTTGGAAGACATTGCTTCCACAATCTCCCCCTTTTTGATGATGACAATCCTGAAATCAAGAGAATGCATACAATTTTTGTTCTACCATTCACTCATCCCTTTCTTCCCCTTTCTTTTTGAATTTGTGCTTAATTTTAAGTCTTGAAAATATAACATCTTGAATTCTTAAAATACCCATTTTTCTCTCCCCCTTTGGCAACATCAAAAAGCCCAAAGTGCGTAAAACATACACAATTTAAACATACACAAAGCATTCTTTGTAAAATAATCATAAAAGATTCTAAACCAATCATGAAGCAAGACATGAATAAACCAAATTAAGATGTAAACCACATAGTCTTATATCATAATTCATAAACGTTCAGTCGTACTAAGCAAATATTAAAAGAAATACTAAGTGTTCAAATGTCATAATTATATAGCCAAATACACGGCTAGAAATTAAAGTACTAATAATACTAAAAATTAATAAAGTCTAAGACGATGGTGGTGGTGGTGGTGGTAGATCAAAGCATGTGCGAATGAAGGTGACATCTTCTTCAACCTTTGTGATCCTTGAGTCCATCTCGTCGAATCGCGTGTCCACTTGTTGTTCCAAAGCATCAAACCTTTCACCAACATAAGTTTGGAGTCCATCGAACCTGTCCAAAATACTTTGAAGGAGAGAAGAGTCTCCTTCAACCGGTAATTTTCCTTCATCATCATTTGGTTGAGTACACTTTTTTACCCAAGAGCCATCACGCTCTTTGCGGTAACCAAAGGATGCAACCACAGCAGCACCGATCAAGAAAGATCTCTTGATTGGAACATAAGGTTCAGAATCAAGAGGGATGATGAAATGTTGAAGGAAAAGAGTTACTAAATGTGGATATGGTAAAGGATCATTTAATCATAATGCCTTATGCATGCGATATCGGACTAAGTGTACCTAATCAATTTGCCGACCGGTATGAAAAGCCCACATGACAATAAGATCTTTTTCAAAAACCTGTGCAAGGTTTGAAAATCTTGGAAGTAAAATACACACAATAAGATAGTGAAGGATGCGGCTTTCAAGAGCCAATGAACCGGCAGGAAGCCTTCCGGTCATATCTGCTTGGTTGGTGCAAACCGGTGGGCATCATGTACCGAAAAATCAAACTTCCAATCATCGTCCAATGTACCTTCAAATGGTACACCGTCGCTAGATAATTGGGTCAAATCATAGAAGAGGGATTGGTCAATGACCATCTTTATCCCATAAACTTCTGAAATTAAGGTACTTTCTTGAATTTCAAGGTTTGAATAAAAAAACTTTTACCAATTCAAAATACACATGCAATTTTAGAGACATAAAGGGAATGAGATTTGAGTTTTGAAATGCTTGAATGCATTCAAAACTCTCATCAGAAAAGAAATCCATATCTATGAATCTAGGGTCAATGATAGAATGAGAGGAGAATAGGTTTGTGTACCGTATACGTTGTTCTTCAGATGAGAACAATGAGGAGGAGGAAATGGAGGAAGGAATTGGAATATCTTGAGCCTCGGAGTACTGTTGGCTTCTACTTGAAGAACCTTTGCGCTTCTTTGATGGTTCCGCCATTTGAGAGATTTTTTCAAAATTTCAATCGGTTGAAATGAAAGAGAATGAAAAAAAAAATGAAGTTTGGGCTTTGTGGGAAGTGATTTGGACAAGAAATGAGTGAGTTATGACAAAAAGAAGAATTGGGAATGAGGGTTTTGCGAGAGCAATGGAGGTTTCTGAGTTTGAAATCTGAATATATAGGAGCAGGGAGGCATTGTAATTGATTACAACATTTGGTAATCAATTACACTCTTCCTGACTTGCTGTGATCGATTACAGTATTATAGTAATCGATTACCAGAGTGTTTTTTAGGAAAACTAAGTGCTGACAGAATTCTTAGAGTGAAAGGATTTGAAAAGGAGTCAAA
Organism: Glycine soja; assembly: GCF_004193775.1. Taxonomy (NCBI): domain Eukaryota; kingdom Viridiplantae; phylum Streptophyta; class Magnoliopsida; order Fabales; family Fabaceae; genus Glycine; species Glycine soja. The sequence goes on along the minus strand of NC_041012.1, from coordinate 29,195,158 downwards.
GTATCTTATATTTAAAAACTCCTATATAAAAATAAATATATACAACATAATAGAAAAAAAAACTTTATGAATAATCACATATCATACAAAAATCATGCAAGAATCATATGCACTATCAACTATTTGTTTTAATATTAAACTTCATGCTTCAAGAAAGAAAATAACTCAAACAATCAGATAAGCACATAGCAATCAATCAAGACAAACAAATAAAATTTTGTTAGTCATCATATAAACAAGTTAAGTGAAAGAAAAAATTTCAATCAACTAAATTTAAAAGAGAATTGTTTTAATGTTACCTTTTTCATGATTCAAGTGTCTAGATCTTTGAAGGTAGAAGTCAGACTTTTGCTTTTGTCCTTAATCTTCTTGAGTGATGTTCTCATCAATTTCATAGTCTTTGGATAGAAGGTTGATCTCCTTATCCGAACCATCAGATGAGTCATTGTCATCCCAAGCAATATACGCCTTCTTGGATCTTCTTTCTTTATATATTTTCTTCTCATTCTTCTCGAGCCATGACTCATTTGATAGACAATTTGCCTTTCTGTGACCGGGTTGATTACACTTGTAGCATTTAAGTGTAGGAGAAACTTCTTGGGATCTCTTCCCATTGTTGAAGTTATGGCTTCTCTCCATTCTTTTATTTTTGACGAATTTATGAAACTTCTTCACTAAGAGTGAGAAGTCTTCTTCATCATCAGATTCTTCTTCTTCTTCTTCTTGTATTGAGGAGGAGACTTTGAGTGCTATGCTTCTTTTCCTTTTGTCGGTCTCTTCATTTTGATTGAGACGTTGAAGTTCCATTTCAGGTTCCTGCAATTTGCCAAACAAGGTGGCAAGAGACATAGAGGAAAGATCTTTGCTTTCAGAAATAGTAGTTACCTTGGGCTGCCATTCCCTACTTAAACATCTTAGAACTTTATTAATTAAATCTTCATTAGGGAGATTTTTCCTAAGGAGGCAAGATGGTTGACTATGTGTGTGAATCTTTTCTGCATACTTTGGATGTTCTCATTAGGGTTCATCCTAAATAATTCATATTCATGTGTAAGGGTATTGACTCTAGATCTTTTTACATCAGTGGTGCCTTCATGTGCAAGTTGGAGAGTATCCCACATCTCCTTTGCATTTGAACAGTTTGACACTCTAAAATATTCATCTATTCCTAGGGCAGAAGTGATAATATTTTGGCTTTAAGATTATATTGGATTCTTCTTCTATCCTCATCAGTCCACTTATCTCTAGGTTTTTGTATTGTGGTGCAAGTGCTTACATCTACTATGGTGGGTATGTAAGGTCCTATTTCTATTGCTTCCCAAATGTTTAAATCTATGGCTTCAATAAAGATTTGCATTGGGGTTTTCCAATAGTGATAACCCTCACCATTAAAGATGGGTGGCCTATGGATGGAGTTTCCTTCTGGAAACAGAGAATTTGAGGAGGCCATGAATCTTGAAGTTGTGAAACTTTCTACAAGATACCTGCTCTGATACCACTTGTTGGATCAAGTGGCCTCGGAATAATTAAGAAGGGGGGGGGGTTGAATTAATTATTAATGTGCCTTGACTAATTAAAAAACTTATCCTTCTTAATGTTACTAGATTTAATTAGGCTTTTACTACTAAGTAAAGAACAAAAATAGAAACTTAACCAAAAGTAAAAGCGATAATTAAGTGCACAGCGGAAATTAAAGAGTGTAGGGAAGAAGAAGACAAACACAAGAATTTTATACTGGTTCGACAACAACCTGTGCCTACATCCAGTCCCCAAGCAACCTGCGGTTCTTGAGATTTCTTTCAACCTTGTAAAATCCTTTACAAGCCAAAGATCCGCAAGGGATGTCCCTTCCCTTGTTCTCTTTGAAAAACCAAGTGGATCTACCCTCCACTAGAACTGATTCACAAGAGATGTACCCTCTCTTATTCTCAGTATAACAATCCCCAAGTAGATGTACCCTCTACTTGTACCACAAAGGATGTACCCTCCAATGTGTTGGGACAAAGAATTCTCAGGCGGTTAGTCCTTTGAAATCTTTTGCTTAAGGGGAAGGGAAGAATCAAAAGAATTCTCAGGTTGGGTCCTTTGAATTCTCTTGGAAAGGGAGAAGAGAGACACAAAAGAATCCAGGCGATTAGTCCTTCATTCTTTTGGCAAAGGCAGAAGAGAATGAAAAAGATGAATAACACAAATTTTTGAACAAAAAACTTATCTTGGAAGAGAAAATTTTGAACAAAAACTTTTAGAAAGATGAAGAGAAAAAAAATCAGAAAATTCTGTTGAGAAAGTTGAAACATATTGAATAATGTTGAGAGAAGATTGAAAGATAGTTTGAAAGATAGATGATCATTATCAATAATTAAATCATTTCATGCCAAGGTCACATATTTATAATTTCTTGATGACTCAAGTAAAAAATTGTAACTCTTGGCAATTCCTTTAAAACTAATTACTTAAAAAGTTATGGCTTTTGAAAGAATATTCAGAAACGAGTAACTTGAAGAATTGTGACTTTTGGAAATAAATTTTTCAAAAACAGTCATGTGTAATCGATTACCATTAAGGTGTAATCGATTACACATCAACAGATGTGACTCTTCATTTTGAATTTTGAAAGTCTTAACGTTTTAAAACACTGGTAATCGATTACATGATTATGGTAATCGATTACAACTTTGTAAATCAGTTTGAAAAACAATGCTGGCTACTGGCAATCGATTACTACCTTATGATAATCGATTACCAGAGAGTAAAACTCTTTGGTAAAAGATTTTGTGAAAACTTCATGTGCTATTCAATGTTTTGAAAAAAAAATTAGTACTTATCTTGATTGAGTCTTCTCTTGATTCTTGAGTCTTGAGTCTTGAATCTTGATCTTAATTTTTCTTGAATCTAGATTCTTAAATCTTGATTCTTGAATCTTGAATCTTGAAACTTGATTCTTGAATCTTGAATCTTTGCTTGAAACTTTGCTTAACTCTTGATTCTTTGGCATCATCAAAATAACCTTGGAAGACATTGCTTCCACACATATCTCTCCGAAGAAAAGCGGGCATGTAACTTATGGTGACAACAACAAAGGTAGAATTCTTGGAGTTGGAAAAATAGGTACGAATTCATCAACCTCCATTGAAAATGTTCTACTTGTTGAAAGGCCTTAAGCACAGCCTGCTTAGTGTTAGTCAATTATGTGATAAAGGCTATCTGGTATCATTTGATTCTCAAAAACGTGTCATTGAACATAAACATGATACTAATATAAAGCATATAGGGTTTAGAGTCAACAATGTTTACATGATAGACTTAAGTCAAAAACTAGATGATAATCAATGTTTTCTTAGCACAGAAAGGATTGACTGTGTGATGCATGCCAAAAGGGAAAACAAACTAGAGTTTCATTCAAATCCAAAAACATTGTTTCTACTACTCAACCTTTACAATTATTACATATGGATTTGTTTCGTCCTTCTAGAATTATGAGTATTGTTGGAAGCTATTATGCACTTGTCATAGTTGATGATTATTCTAGATATACTTGAACACAATTTATCACTCAAAAGAATGATGCATTTCAAGCTTTTAGGAAACTTGCAAAAGTTATTCAAAATAAGAAAAATCTCAAAATTATTTCCATAAGGAGTGATCATGAGGGTGAATTTGAAAATAAAGAATTTGAACTATTTTGTGATAAGCATGGCATTGAACATAACTTTTCTGCACCTAGAACTCCTCAACGAAATGGAGTTGTTGAAAGGAAAAATAGGTCTTTGGAAGATATTGCTAGAACCTTATTAAATGACACTCCTCTTCCAAAATATTTTTGGGCTGAAGCCGTTAATACTGCATGCTATATCATGAATAGGGCTTTAATAAGACCCATTTTAAAGAAAACTCCATATGAATTGTTTAATGGTAGAAAACCCAACATATCACACCTTCATTTATTTGGTTGCAAATGCTTTGCACTAAACAATGGAAAAGATAACTTAGGAAATTTTTATGCAAAATCTGATGAAGGCATCTATCTTGGATATTCATTGCAAAGTAAAGCATATAGAGTATATAACAAAAGAATTATGATCATAGAAGAATCTATTCATGTTTCCTTTGATGAGTCTAATGCTATTCCTCCAAGAAAGGATATTTTAGATGATATTTCAGATTCCTTAGAAGAAATGCATATTCATGGAAATGACTCTAAAGGAAAAGGAGAAGGAAGAAATGAGGATTCTCAAGATAATGCAACTAAAGCAAATAATGATCTTCCAAGAGAGTGGAAAGCTTCAAGAGATCATCCCCTTGACAACATCATTGGTGATATCTCAAAAGAGGTAACAACTAGACATTCTCTTAAAGATATATGCAATAATATGGCTTTTGTTTCAATGATTGAACCTAAAAATTTAAAAGAAGCCATAATAGATGATCATTGGATAGTAGCCATGCAAGAAGAATTAAATCAGTTTGAAAGGAACAATGTTTGGGAACTAGTTGAAAAACCAGAAAATTATCCTATCATAGGGACAAAGTGGGTATTTAGGAATAAGTTAGATGAACATGGCATAATCATTAGGAATAAGGCTAAGTTAGTTGCAAAAGAGTATAATCAAGAAGAGGTAATAGATTATGAAGAAACATATGCTCCTGTTGCAAGATTAGAAGCCATTAGAATGCTTTTAGCTTATGCATCCATAATGAATTTTAAGCTTTATCAAATGGATGTTAAAAGTGCTTTTCTAAATGGCTTAATTCAACAAGAAGTATATGTAGAACAACCCCCAGGTTTTGGAAACTCAAATAAGCCTAATCATGTTTATAAATTGAAAAAGGCTTTATATGGATTGAAACAAGCCATAATGGCTTGCTATGAGCGTCTGAGTAAGTTTCTATTAGATAAAAATTTATCTAGAGGTAAAGTGGATTCCACACTGTTTATAAAAAGAAAACATGATGATATTCTATTAGTTCAAATATATGTTGATGATATAATCTTTGGATCCACTAATGATTCACTGTGCAAGGAGTTCTCTCTTGATATGCAAAGCGAATTTGAAATGTCGATGATGGGAGAACTAAACTACTTCCTGGGGTTACAAATTAAGCAAACCAAAGAAGGCATATTCGTCAACCAAGCAAAATACTGCAAAGAATTGATCCAAAGATTCGGGATGGAAAGTGCAAAGCACATGGCTACACTTATGAGTACTGGTTGTTACTTAGATAAAGATGAATCCGGTCAGTCTATAGTCATGAAACAATATCGAGGTATGATCGGATCTCTTCTCTACTTATCTGCTAGTAGACCAGATATCATGTTTAGTGTATGCATATGTGCTAGGTTCCAATCCAACCCCAAACAATCACATTTGAGTGTAGTAAAAAGGATCATTAGATATTTGTTAGGAACAATTAATTTAGGGTTATGGTATCCTAAGAACTCCACATGTATCCTAGTAGGATACTTGGATTCTGACTTTGCCAGATCTAAAACAGATAGAAAGAGCACAAGTGGGACATGTCAATTCATTGGATCTGCTCTTGTATCATGGCATAGTAAGAAACAAAATAATGTTGCTTTATCCACTACTGAAGTAGAATATATTTCCGCTGGCAATTATTGTGCCCAAATTTTATGGATGAAGCAACAACTCTCTGACTATGCAATCCTTCTTGACCATATACCCATTAGGTGTGATAATACAAGTACAATCAATCTTTCCAAAAATCCAGTTCAACTTGCTGATATCTTTACAAAACCTCTCCCTAAGGAAACATTCTTTGCCATTAGGAGAGAATTAGGCCTCTTAGATGTTAGTGATTTGGATAAATAAGGATTGATTGAAAACATTTGTGTTTAATAATTGATTGATTGTGTTTTGGATTAAGTGTGTTATTGTGCTTGATTTTGCTTGATTACTATTAAATTCTTGTTAGTATGATTGATTGATAGAGTTTGATGATGATTTTAGACATAGACATAGGTCATTTTTAGGAGAAAAGGCTATTTTTGTGTTCTGGTAATCGATTACCGCCACATGTAATTGATTACACTAGAACAGGTGCCTGTAATCGATTATAGTATCAATGTAATCAATTACCAGTAGTTTGACTCATCATGTAATTGATTACCAACACTTGTAATCAATTACAAGGCACCCTGATCTATAAATAACGCGTCTTTTAGAAGTTCTTGTGCAGCCCTTGACGGTGTATGGCGCACCTCCATTCCCAAATCTTCCAAACACCATAACTCACTCATTTCTTCACCAAATTGACTCCCACAACTTCCAATCTTCTTCTTTTTCGATTCTCTATTGGTTCCACCAATCAAAATTCTCAAAAACACAATAGAATGTCTGAATCGTCCAAGAAAAGAAATGGATCCTCCTCCTCCACTACGGCAACTAAAACACCACATCCCGGAGCCATCGGAGCATCCCCGACACCAATTCCACCCTCCTTGTCATCTTCAACATTATTCTCCTCTAACGAACAACGTCACCGGTAGTCCTCTCTCTTTTCATCTCGACAAATTCTTGAACCTAAATATCTCGACTTAGAATTTTTTGATGGTGAAACATTTGATTGCTATCAAGTGTTTCAAAACTCTGGATTGATTCCCTTTATGTCTTTGAAACTACCATACTATCCTGAACTTGTACGAGTCTTTTACTCAAATTTGAAAATTCAGGATGGAAATTTGATTTCTGAGGTGTATGGTATCCCTATAATTATTGATGAATCTGTCTTCTTTTTATTAACCCAGTTACCTAGTCAAGGTGCACCTTTTAAGGGCACCATTGTTGACGACTGGAAGTTTGATTACTCCAGTCATGATGCCCGCCGCATGGTCTGCAATGACTAGGCGGATATGACCGGCATACTACTTGCCGGATCATTGACATTTGAATATCGCATCATGCAGTATATTATTGTTCGCATTCTGCATCCAAGGTCTTCAAACTTAGCTCAGGCCTCTGAGGAGGATTTAATCATTATGTGGGCTTTCTTGACCGGTCATCAGATTGATTGGGCCCATTTGATCCGTTATCGCATGCATAAAGCATTGCAGTCAAGTGCACCTCTCCCCTATCCTCAGCTTGTTACTCTTTTCCTTCGTCATTTTCAAGTCCCATTAGATAATGAGCCATTTGTTCAAGTGAAACGTTCTTATGCTATTGGTGTCGGTGCAGTAACCTCTTTTGACTACCGTAAGGAAATGGACGGACAATGGTTGAAGAAGGATGCACAATCTCTGCAAGACGAACGCACTCATTCTCCTTCATCTCAGAGGGATGACTCCTCTACCCTCATGCATGAAGTTCTCTCAGAGTTACGAGGCCTCCGCACCTATGTTGGTGAGCACTTCGATTCCTTCGATGCACGCTTTGCAGGGATGGACACACGCATCACATAGCTTGAAGACGACATGAGTTTCATCCGCTGTTGCTTTGATCCTCCTGCGGATTCATAGATTTCAGTTACTTATGTTTTATTTATGCTTTTCCGTACTTATTTTTCGGCCTTGTATTTTGGCTTTAATTAAGACTTCTGAATTTTTTTTTGCTGAGTTATTTATGTTTGGTTGTTTGAATGATGGTTGTTTTCAGAACATTATGTTTGACTGATTATGGTTGTGACTAAATTATGTTTGAATTAAGACTTGTGAATGGTTATGGCTGTTTTAGTTTCCACGCACTTTGGCTTTTTGATGGTGCCAAAGGGGGAGAGAAACGAGGCTTAGGAGCTTAGAAATCAAGAGATCAATTTTAGATTTTTCAGATTTCACTAAAGTTTTTAAATTTAAGCATAAATTCCAAAACATAGGGGGGGTATGGGATGAGTGAACGTTCTATCAATCTTGTATATATACTATCTTGATTTCAAGGATTGTCATCATAAAAAAGGGGGAGATTGTAGAAGCAAAAATATTTTGATATTTTGATGATGCCAAAGGATCACACGCTTCTCAAGTTTGATTCAAGACAAGAATCCAAGATATTCAAGAAATTCAATAAATATGATCAAGATAATCCCTAGAGTCTTAGGAAGGAAATTCCAAGTTGAAACAACAAAAGGTTTGGCCAAAGAATTTAAGTTAAAATGTTTTTAAAAGAGATTTACTCTCTGGTAATCAATTACCAGAGGTTGTACTCGATTACCAGTCGCCAAAATGCTTTCTGAAATGCTTTTAAAATGTTTTTAGATACTTTTGAAAACATGTAATCGATTACACAAGGCTTGTAATCGATTACCAGCAGTTGAAACTGTTTATAACAACTATTAGAAATTTGAATTCAAATTTTACAATATGTAATCGATTACACAGAAATGGTAATTGATTACCAACAGTTATTGAACGTTTTATAATAGTTAGAATTCAAATTTTAAAGCCTGTAATCGATTACACAAATCTTGTAATCGATTACCAGAAGGGATTTTCAAAAATAATTTCCAAGAATCACATATGTTTAAATGGTTTTTGAATGGCCATCAAAGGCCTATATATATGTGACTTGGAACACGAATTTGCTCAGAATTTTTCTGCACCAAAAGTCTTATCCTCTCAAAAGCAAAATTGGCTTATCCTCTAAAACATTCTGTCATACCCTAATTTCGTCCGGGGACCTTTGCTTGATGACATGCGACTTTTGTTTGGTCCTTGTGAGGTGCTTGGCACCCATCATTAGGCAATTTGTGAAATTCCGGGATGTGCTGGAAAACAAAAGAAAATATTGATGCACAATCCGTAAGGTTCCGTGACACACCGAAAATCAAATGGAAGCATCGTTGCACAATTAGTGAGGTTCCGTAACATTACGGAAAGAAAACAAGTATCGTTACGAAATTCGTAAGTTTCCATATCTTTACAAAAATACAATCACCAAAAAAGGCAGGGGGGTGTACTTAGTAAAAATGGGGGTGCAAATAGCAACCAGGCCCACTTGGGCCCTCCAGAAGATTCCTCCAGAAGGCTGTTGCTTCTGGAGGAAGCAACCCTGCTCGCCTGGGCGAGTTGGGTGGCAAGCTTCTCCCCCAATTTTCTATAAATAGGGGGAGAAGTGAAGTGAAAAAGGGGTCAGCCCCTTAGGCACTTCTCTCTCTTTCGAATTTGCTTGGAAAAATTGTTTACGTGAAGAAAATCCAAGCCGAGGCGCTTCCGAAACATTTCCGTGAGGAATTTTGCGAAGGTTTCGACCGTTCTTCGACGTTCTTCATTCGTTCTTCATCGTTCTTCGATCTTCAACGGGTAAGTACCTCGAACCAAGCTTTTCGATTCATTCTATGTACCCGTGGTGGTCCACATTGTGTTTCGTGTATTTTTATTCTCGTTTCATTTACTTTCTATACCCCCTTTTGACGTGCTTAAACCATTTTATTTAAGTCATTTCTCGCTTAAACTAAAAATAAAATAAATTTCCACCGATCGTTTGAATTGTATTATCCGTTAACTTCGGTTAAAATGAATTCCGACCGTTCGGTCGTGCCGTAACCACGTTGGAAATAAAAAAAGAGGTAAAAAATAATATAATAATAAAAAAAATACCTTTTAGTAAAATAAAGCGGAAAATCAATCGGACGTTTTCTCTTTGGGATTTCTCATTCTTAATTGAATTGACTAATAACTAAAGTGAAACTAAGGCTAAAATCAACTCGCCTAGTCAAGCTCGTCCATAAAAATAGGTTTTTGAAGTTTGTCATTTCAATTTCTTACTAAGTAAAATGGATCATTTTCAAGGTCCAACGCCTTAAAATGATCACCTTTTAAGTAAAAAGAATCACTTGATAAGAAAGAACTACGTAGGTCTGATTTCCTCATCGCAATTGAGGAATACGTAGGAGCAAAGGGAAACACCCTTGTCGACCACAAAAAGAGAAAAAATATAAAAAGGGTATAAAGGATATAAAGACATAAAAAGGGAACGTAAATATCAAAGTCATGTTTGCACATTCGATTAAAGGCTGCCGTCCCTTGGGACGGATGTGTGGGGTGCTAATACCTTCCCCGTGCGTAAATACAACTCCCGAACCTTTCACCTAAAAGTTCGTAGATCACGTCTTTTCCGGTTTTTCCGACGTTTTCCTCAAATAAACGTTGGTGGAGACTCCGCGCGTATTCCTTTCGTGGAACACGCATCCCGCAAGTCACGCGTCGCCCTCCCGCCGAAGGGTAGGTTGCGACAGTTGGCGACTCCACTGGGGACGGTTTTTAGAGAGTTAGGCCATTTAATCTTGTGCAATGCTTTACCATGACTTACTCCTTTGTTGGTTTCCCTTCATTATGTTCTTGTGTATATAAAATCTTTGTTGCTTTTAGTGCGTTTTAAAATGTATGCATGAGGTAAATATTTATTCATTTGATGCACACAAACACCAACACTATTTGCACACACTGTGAGTTGAAAAAAAAAGGGGGCCCTATACCCGGGTTCATGGGAACATAAGGAGTGGAGGTGGATCTGTGATCATGCTAGGTCTCCGACTTGCTTGATTACAGTGAACCCTCATCTAGAGTTTTCCTCTTTGAAAACATATTGTTGCTAGTAGTCCCTACTGCTGCCGTATGTTCTTCGAAGGGGATAATACCTCTAGAAACTATCAAGAGAGATATGACTACCTTGGGGGTTATCACTAAATGCCTAGTTAGTTCTCTCCCTTATAGGTCCCTTAAATAGGGGCATGGGGTAAACACGCTGCGTGCCATTTTTTCACACTGCCATGCATAAGTATCATATACCCTTTTGCTTATGTTCAGTGAATATTGTCATACTATGTACATTCCCGCATTACGCCTTTTGCATATGCATCGCATATGGGTTCTGTCTTGATCCCCTCTATAGACAAATCAACGGAGGGTCCGGGTTGTGGCGTCCCCAAAATAATGACTGGTTTAATAGTAATGATTTAATTAACAAAAACCATGGTAAATTTTTTTTTCTTCTTTTTCTTTTTCATTTCTTTCTCTTTTCACCAAAACAAGGTTTCGAAGGAAAATCCTCACTACAGAGTCCTGAATGGCCAGTTCACAACTCTATTCGGAGTCATTTCTTTCTCACCGCTCATAATCTCTAACTATTTTGCTTTTTCAAAAGAAAGAATGTACCAGCCATTACTTTAGGTCATCACGTGAAAATAAAAGAATAAAATACGGTCGATAAACTCTTTTACAAATAAAGTTGCTAACGCTTTCTTTTCAAATAACAAGATCGATCATAAATGCATTCATCATTTAAAGCTGTCCAAAATATGGGAGTTTTACAAAATATATAGTGTCATCCAGAGCAAAGGTGTCCATAGTGGTGGCTTCAGCCACAAGTATACAATAATCAAATTCCTATACATCAAGTCTACCCATACAAAACAAAAGAGTAAACCTAACGTCAATCCTAGATACACCCACCCTCAAAAATACACAAAACTAATCCAAGGAGCTGTCCACTCCACCGTGCGCTGAAGCGTCCGTGCAGGTTCATCTGGATGCACCAAAGAAGTAGCCGTGAATCGAATGGTGCCCCGAAATCGGCACCTTGTGTTGCCTTCGAGGGTCTCCCAAGCTCCCTCTAGGCACTCCATCTCTACTCGATCACGGATTAGCTGCGCCGCCATCACGATCTACAAGAAAGAAAAGAAAGGGGTAGACTCTTTCACAAGAATCTAACTGCACTGCACACCATTTGTCTCATAACCACTACATGCAAGTAAAAGGGGTATTTTAAGGCTTTCCATCTCTGGTAATCGATTACACAACCTTGGTAATCGATTACCAGAGGCTAAACTTGAATTACACAGCCTCAGGACATGAAATATGCAATAATGCACTGTGTAATCGATTACACATGCCTGGTAATCGATTACCAGTGACCCATTCCTCTGTGTAATCGATTACACAGGCTGGTAATCGATTACCAGAGGCTTCCACCATCTCCCAGTTCCCTTTTTAAGCCTGGTAATCGATTACACCCCTTGGTAATCGATTACCAGAGGCTTCCCTAGCTTCCTGACCTCGTTTTCAAGCCTGGTAATCGATTACACCCCGTGGTAATCGATTACCAGAGACCATCTTAGCCTCCTGTCTTCATTTTTAAGCCTTGTAATCGATTACCCACCCTTGGTAATCGATTACCAGAGGCCATAACCCACATATCAATCAAAGTTCACAGCTGGCCAGCCACCACAAGCCTCCTTGCTTTGTGGTCTTGTTTTCCTTTTATCTGTTGACTGCCAGGAGCTCGCCTGCTTAGGTACATCACAGGTTCTCACTGACCGACTATGCCCGGGTTGGGTCGGGATTGGTCAAGCTTGGTTTTGGGCAATAGCACCCCACCTGACGTCCCCAAGGTCTCCTGACCCCCGCGACATATCTCCAGGTACCACTCTGTGGTCAACAATAAAAGCAGGAAGTTTCACCCTTCAACACTTCCTCATCTCAAGCTTGTAGGATTATGGGGTACCCATCACATGTGGTACTAGGTGGCGGTCGGGCGATGGTGCACAACAAGTTTTCCACATCCACAATGCGCGCATAAACCCACCATCCCCTGTTGCCCACCTCCAACTGAGCTCACGTACTCCCACGTAGCCCATATCCTCGTTTCTCTCAACACCGGGTCCCCATCAATCCTCCCAAGCTTCCACAACATCCAAGCAAAACAACATTCAAACAGCACAAGCTATCACAGCCAAGCAAAACAGGGCAAAGGCAAAAAACTCTGCTCAACACACTAACCAAAATCACAGCTTTTCTCACTTAAAGACCCCAGTAACAATTCCTTCGATCCAATTCGTTAACCGTTGGATCGACTCCAAAATTTTACTGGAAGTCCATAGTGCATAAGCCTACATTGTGACCGTTGGGATCTACTAGCAAACACCCAGAACTCATTCTGCACTACTCTTTCCACAGCCAACCACACACAAGCATTTCTCTGCACTTGTGCAAAATTCTGCTGCACAATTTCACAGCAAAAATTCTGCATAAATGCAGATTTCGAAAATCACACTTCCCTTCAACCAATCTTGCCCAAATCAAATCCTACAAGTCCCAAATCATGTATCAAACATGTCTAAACCAAAGCCAAGCTTCAAACCACAGCAACACAAAATCTAGGTGTCCAAAACCCCTCAATTCAATGGGTTTTCTAGGTTTGAAAAGTGAAATTTAGAATGAGGTAAATTTGAAGCAAACTCTCATCTCACACCAGTCCATAACATCTATTTAGACTTGTTCAAACTGGATTTACACCTAAAATCTCACCGAATCAAGATTTGACTCTTCAACACCCAAATTTGCCCTAGAAATGGCTCTTTGTTCACTTGGTCATTTGTTTTTCTCCCTAGCACACAGTCCAAGCTTTCTCCCAAGTCCTAAATGACATTTCAAGCTAGTATTAACTCACTTTAACCTCCATTTACCACAGAATTCAGACTTAGCCTTCCAACTCTCAAAGCCTCACTCTTTTCCACTCCTAACACCACATTCTCACTTTCCAACCCTAGGTTAACTCTACCTTTCATCTCTAACAGTTTTCCATGAGCAATTTCAGCATATAAACATCACAAACATCATCACAAAAACCCTAAAACAGAATGGGTATGTTTAACTCATCCAAACATGGCAATTTTCAACAAGCTTTCAACAAGAGTCTTCACAAATAACCATCATGAAGCAGAAAACTAACAAAACTACCCATCATATCTCCCAAAACCCCATACCCACGAATTTTAAGAGAGAAAGAAGTCCACCCAAACCTGAATTTTCGAAGTCCCACTCGTAGCCACGCACTTCACGACTCCGGAAATGCCCTCCTTTTGCAATTTGGAGCGGAAATGAGCACCAAAGGTTGGAGCTTTGTTGGGGTTTCAATGGAGAATGGAGGAGAAGGAAAAAGCAACGTGAGGAAGAGGGAGAGCTTCTGAATTTTTCTGCTTTGGCTGAGTGAGGAGAGAGAAAAGCTTTTTGGTTTTAAATAAAAGGGTTTTCTCTTTTTCTATTATTTTATTTGAGCAATGCCACATGTCTCCATGTGAGTGGAGCAAGAAGGGCCCACTTTCCCTTTTTGACTGTGACCCATACTCAGTCACAAAAGTGGGGAAAATCTGACCTTTGAAACGCTAAAATCCTGCCTCGGTTTGCGTGCCGTTTCTCTGGTTCCAGTTTCTCGCGTTTCTCTGCGTCCGTCGGGGCCAGTTTTCGAAAGCAAGCAATATATATATCAAAACGCTCAGAATAGAACCCCGAGCGTGGTTCAGAGGTTGGTTTCATTAAATTTTAAGTCGCACACAAAACGATGATTTTTAGAGTAATCAATTAAGAATTAACCCATAACCTCCTAGTTATGGACTTCTCTTCCCTAATTAGCCTAACCCGCATATCTTGCCCCCACTATTCCTACTTCTACCAAGAACATATAGGCATATACACTGAATAATACTTATATATATAATCATTCAAAATACATCGTTTCCAAAGACTCCGGGTAGAAATTTCCAGGATGTTACACGGGTCACCGTTTTAAATACATACGTTGGGGCACTTTGCTACCCCTAGACGTTGTGTCTAAGAAGGAGACAATGTCCCGGGCACCCGCATTCTTAAATTACATCTGTGTCATATGCATTCCTTCATGCATTCATCCATTCCACCCATGAGATATCAGAGTTTTGATTTGCACCAGCTTTTTGTCTCACTTTAGTAAGCACGGCGACAAATCAAACCGGCAAGAGGTTTTACCAAGTCAAGGTTAAAGGCCTAGATACCACCAGCATCAAGGAATTAGGGCGGTTGATGGAACCTCTCCAAATGCAAGCCTTCCGCAAGATTTACGGAAAGATCTTAGAGTTGACCATAGCAGAGATATCCATAGAAGCCATTGTATCACTCACCCAATACTACGACCAGCCTTTGAGATGCTTCACGTTCGGAGACTTCGAATTGGTACCAACCATTGAAGAATTTGAGGAAATTCTAGGATGTCCTCTCGGGGGAAGAAAACCATACCTTTCCTCCGGGTGTCTCCCCTCTTTGAGCAGAATTGCAACTGTGGTCAAGGATTCAGCAAGAGGTTTGGACCGCATAAAACAGACTCGGAACGGCATGGCGGGCCTACCACGGAGGTACCTAGAAGACAAGGTGAGGGGTATGACCAATCAAGGAGATTGGGTCCCGTTTATGGATGTGTTAGCTTTGCTAATTTTTGGGGTCGTCCTCTTTCCAAACGTAGATGGTTTGGTGGACCTAGCAGCAATCGACGCCTTCCTTGCATACCACCATAGCAAGGAAAGTCCGGTGGTAGCTGTCTTGGCGGATTTATTTGACACATTTAACCGAAGGTGCAAAAAGAGTAGCGCACGGATCATCTGTTGCTTGCCCGCCCTCTGTGTTTGGTTGGTTTCACACTTGTTCCAACAAGACACGAGGCATCCATGTCCGCTCCAGAGCCATCGCTCGTGTACTGAAAAGAGGAGAATAGATTGGGACCAGCTTTTGGCTGGGATAGGAGGTAGAACAATCAATTGGTTCCCCCGATGGAAGGAAGGAAAGGAGGGAGTCCTTTTCTCATGTGGAGGGTACCCAAACATTCCGCTGATAGGAACGAGGGGTTGTATTAACTACAATCCCGCGCTCGCTATAAGACAACTAGGGTACCCCATGAGGGGAGCACCGATGGAAGAAAGCATGTCTCCTTTCCTTGTGAGGGATTTCGGCGCACAAAATTTCAAGGCTATACAAAGAATCCATAAGGCATGGGAAACCCCATTAAGGAAAGATCAAGAACTTAGGGGCATTCGTAATGGCATCATTGGTGGTTACCATGAATGGCTGAAAGTTCATATACGAGGTTTGGATTGGCTCGCCTAGTTAAAAGTCGTCAGCGAAGAGAGTTTTGAAGCACCGGAAGAGGACGAAGAAGTCCAAGCTCTCAAAAGCGAGTTAGGAAAGGCGAAACTTGCCAAGGAGAAGTTCAAGTTGGCCGCTACACACATCCGGAAGGAGTATGCCGGATTACGGGAAGAGAATGCAACTACCGCGAGAGCCCTTGAACAAGAGACTAAGAGGGCTCGCAAGGAAGAGTATGGCCGTAACAAATTTCGCGGAGCTTTGTTGGGTAGCAACAGTGAACTCAAGCTGCAAAGGGAAGAGAGGGACCAATCGCGAGCACATAGCATGGTCTTGAAAGAGGAGTTAGTTACCTGTTCAAGGTCCAAAAAGAGCTTGTCTCAGCGTTTATGCGAGACGGAGACCAACATGCTAGCTATGATCGCCAAGTACCAAGAAGAGTTTGGTCTAGCCACGGCCCACGAGCATAGGGTCGCGGACGAGTATGCCCAAGTATACGCGGAAAAAGAGGCTAGAGGAAGGGTGATCGATTCTTTACACCAAGAGGCAACCATGTGGATGGATCGGTTTGCTCTTACCTTGAACGGGAGTCAAGAACTTCCCCGATTGTTAGCTAAGGCCAAGGCGATGGCGGACACCTACTCCGCCCCCGAAGAAATTCATGGGCTTCTCGGCTATTGTCAGCATATGATAGACTTAATGACCCACATAATTAGAAATCGCTAGGAAACTTGTATGGTCTCTCAGACCTTGACCAGATACGACTTTTTTTAAAATAAAATGAGTTGGTCCCATGTTTCTACTCCAAAAAAGCTTGTGCGAATCAAATCACTCCCGCATTTTATCTCTAGCATGCATTCTTTCTTTCTTTACCCACTCCTCACGTTTGGTTTTTTAGGGAAAAACACCATAACTAAACGCGCCACAAGGCATCCCTATCGCACCAGATCCAAATCTAGAACGATGGGTGATCAAGAGGAGACACAGGAACAGATGAAAGCCGACATGTCGGCTCTGAAAGAACAGATGGCTTCCATGATGGAGGCCATGTTAGGAATGAGGCAGCTCATGGAGAAAAACGTGGCCACCGCTGCCGCTGTCAGTTCGGCTGCCGAAGCAGACCCAACTCTCTTGGCAACTGCGCACCATCCTCCCTCAAACATAGTAGGACGGGGAAGGGACACACTGGGGCACGATGGCAACCCTCACCTGGGATACAACCGAGCGGCTTACCCTTATGGATTGCCGCCCAACTACTCACCACCCGTCTTGCAAGACGATGCGGGCCCTATTGCTTCTCCCGTCCTTGAAAGAGAGCCTCCTCAACAGCCCGACGAGGTCCACAAAGACCCTCAAGACTATGCTCGAAGGGATGTCGAGTTCTATCCCCCGATTCCCGAAGGGCCGGCACCCAGCACGTTGCCTCAGCCCAACATCACGACACAACCAATAGTTTCGTCCATGGAAGGACCGCCCCCGGCAACTGAAGAAAGGAAAAAGCTCGATCTCCTCGAGGAGAGATTGAGAGCCGTGGAAGGATTTGGGGACTATCCGTTCGCAGACATGACAGATCTTTGCTTAGTACCTGATGTTGTTATTCCCCCGAAGTTCAAGGTACCGGACTTCGACAAGTATAAAGGGACAACTTGTCCTAAAAACCATCTCAAGATGTACTGTCACAAGATGGGCGCACACTCTAAGGATGAGAAGCTATTAATACACTTTTTTCAAGATAGCTTGGCCGGAGCCGCGGTAGTTTGGTACACTAATCTAGAAGCTTCCCGTATCCGTACTTGGAAGGATCTAGTTACTGCCTTCCTAAGGCAATACCAGTATAATTCCGATATGGCTCCCGATCGCACTCAGCTGCAGAATATGTTCAAGAAAGAGGGCGAAACCTTTAAAGAATACGCACAGCGGTGGAGAGACCTAGCGACACAAGTGGCTCCTCCCATGGTAGAAAGAGAGATGATCACCATGATGATAGACACTCTGCCAGTGTTCTACTATGAGAAGCTAGTAGGTTACATGCCGTCCAGCTTCGCGGACCTAGTGTTCGCCGGGGAAAGAATCGAGGTAGGGTTGAAAAGAGGAAAGTTCGATTATGTTTCCTCCACGAGTGCGAATGCCAAAAGAATCGGGACAACGGGGGCAAAAAGGAAGGAAGGAGATGCCCATGCCGTCTCTTCAACACCCGCGTGGGTCAAACCCCCGCAGACACCTCATGGTACCCATCAGTACGTGCAACATCACCCGAGCTTCTCGGCTCATACCGGGAACGCCTCTAGTTCAGCACCTGTGCAGCCTAAGGCACCCACCCAAAGGGAAGCTCCCCAAGTTCCAACTCCGAACACAACTCGCCGGGCCGGTAATTCCAACGCAACAAGGAACTTCCCTCCGAGGCCATTTCAAGAATTCACCCCACTCCCAATGATGTACGAAGACCTCTTACCGTCCCTCATCACCAACCATTTGGCCGTGGTAACTCCCGGAAAGGTCCTCCAACCCCCTTTCCCAAAGTGGTATGACCCTAACGCAACTTGCAAGTACCATGGGGGTGTCCCGGGGCATTCCATTGAAAAATGCTTGGCCCTTAAATACAAGGTCCAACATTTGATAGATGCTGGATGGCTGACTTTCCAAGAGGATCGGCCCAATGTGAGAACCAACCCGCTCGCCAATCATGGAGGGGGAGCGGTTAACGCCATTGAGTCCGATAGGCCGCGCAGGTCTAAACCTTTAAAGGATGTGGCAACCCCTAGGAGGTTTATCTTTGAGGCCCTACAAAAGGGAGGTGTGATTCCCCATAGTGGGCGTAAGGAGGATTCCTGTTTGCTGCATTCCGGCGAGCTGCATGACATGGAAACGTGTTTGGGAGTAGAGGAATTGTTACAGCGGATGATAGATCAAGGTCGACTGGAAGTTGGCAGTGAAGGAAGAGAAGAGCAGCATATATGCATGCAGACCACGGATGGGAGCAGTGTTGCGAAGCCCAAACCCTTGGTGATATACTTCACCAAGGGCACAGCTTCGCAAAAACCCGGACACCCCTTAACAGCTAAACCTGTTCCTTTCCCATACCAAAATAGCCACGCAGTCCCATGGAGATATACACCTCCGAGGGAGAAGAAGGAAAAGCCACCGATGTCAGCTCGTTATCGGCTAAGGTAACAAATATCACGGGACTGAGTGGTGTGACCCGTAGCGGTCGTGTTTTTGCGCCTCCGGACCTACCAGTCCAACCCGCGAACGTCAAGGGGAAAGGAAAAGTGGTAGAGGAACAAGATGGTGAAGCACCCCACGCTTCGAATAAAGATATTCCGGCAAAAGGTCTACTGGAGAAAAAGGATGGTAAAAAGGAGGTGTCGCTAGAGGAAGCCAGTGAGTTCCTCCGTATAATTCAGTAGAGCGAATTCAAGGTTATCGAACAGCTCAACAAAACTCCGGCCAGGGTCTCGCTGTTGGAGTTACTCATGAGCTCCGAGCCTCATTGGGCTCTGCTAGTAAAAGTTCTGAACGAGGCCCATGTGGCCCAAGACATCTCGGTAGAAGGTTTCGGAGGGCTGGTCAATAATATCACTGCCAACAACTATCTCGCCTTCGCCGAAGAAGAAATCCCCGCCGAGGGGAGAGGGCATAATAAAGCTTTGCACGTATCAGTCAAGTGTATGGACCATATCGTAGCCAAAGTGCTCATCGATAATGGTTCCAGTTTAAACATGATGCCTAAGAGCACTTTGGAGAAATTACCATTCAATGCCTCCCACTTAAAGCCGAGTTCAATGGTGGTTCGTGCCTTCGACGGCACCCGCCGAGAGGTTAGGGGAGAGATCGATCTCCCAGTACAGATAGGCCCTCACACCTGTCAAGTTACCTTCCAAATAATGGATATTAACCCCCCCTACAGCTGTCTGTTGGGGCGTCCGTGGATCCACTCAGTGGGAGTTGTTCCCTCTACACTCCACCAAAAGTTGAAATTCGTAGTGGAAAGGCATCTGGTCATTGTATCAGGCGAGGAAGACATCTTGGTGAGCTGCCCATCCTCTATGCCTTATGTGGAAGCCGCAGAGGAGTCATTAGAAACCGCTTTCCAGTCTTTTGAGGTGGTAAGCATTTCCTCCGTGGACTCCTTCTCTGGGCAGCCTTGCCTATCCGATGCAGCAGTAATGATGGCCCGGGTTATGTTAGGGAACGGTTACGAACCCGGAATGGGTTTAGGCAAAGACAACGGCGGCATAACTAGCCTGATAAATGCCAAAGGAAATTGTGGGAAGTATGGGTTAGGCTATAAGCCCACTCAGGCAGATATAAAGAGAATCATCACGGGAAGGAAGGGCGGTGGTCAAAGCTCGCGGTTGAGACAAGAAAGTGAAGGAAGCCCGCCCTGCCACATAAGTAGAAGCTTTATAAGCGCGGGTCTGGGAGACGAAGGTCAAGTGGTCGCAATATACGAAGATGATGTTCCAAGTACATTGGATTTGGTACGACCTTGCCCTCCTGATTTCCAGCTGGGGAATTGGCGAGTGGAGGAGCGCCCCGACATTTACGCAGCGAGCATAATGTAAACCTTTACGGTTTTAAAAGCTCTATAGTTGGGCCTAGGCTTTAGAGTTTTTCTTTTGGTTAAGGCTTTGTGTATTTTTTTTTTTTTATAATACAAGGATCTTTCTTCATCTGTTCCTACGTCTCTACCCATTCTCATCCATTTGCATGTTTACTTCTTTACTTTTTAAAACGGCAGATCCGATGATGAGTCCCTCGAAGGTACTAATACCTGGGACCCGCCTATCAACTTCGAGCAAGAAACGAATCAAACGGAAGATGAAGGGAACGAGGATGTGGGACTTCCCCCAGAATTAGAAAGGATGGTCGCCCATGAGCACCAAGAAATGGGGCCTCATCAAGAAGAAACAGAACTAGTAGACTTGGGAATTGGCAGTGGAAAAAGGGAAGTAAAGATAGACACAGGTATTACCGCACCTATCCGTGAAGAATTAATAATCCTGCTAAGGGACTACCAAGACATCTTTGCTTGGTCATACCAAGATATGCCCGGTTTGAGTTCTGACACTGTACAACACCGATTACCTCTAAATCCCGAGTGTTCCCCGGTAAAGCAGAAACTGAGAAGGATGAAGCCCGAAACATCCTTGAAGATAAAAGAAGAAGTGAAGAAGCAATTTGACGCTGGTTTTCTGGCCGTCGCTCGGTATCCAGAATGGGTTGCCAACATTGTACCGGTCCCTAAGAAAGATGGGAAAGTACGAATGTGTGTGGATTATCGGGACCTGAATCGGGCCAGTCCCAAGGACAATTTTCCTTTGCCACACATCGATATCCTCGTGGATAACACGACCGATTTCGCTTTATTTTCCTTCATGGACGGTTTCTCCGGTTACAATCAGATAAAAATGGCGCCAGAGGATATGGAAAAGACTACCTTCGTCACCCTGTGGGGGACATTTTGTTACAAGGTGATGTCCTTTGGACTCAAGAATGCCGGGGCAACTTATCAACGGGCCATGGTAGCTTTGTTCCATGATATGATGCATCAAGAGATCGAGGTCTACGTGGACGACATAATTGCTAAATCTAAATCCGAGGAAGAACACCTTGTCAACCTGCGGAAGTTGTTCGAAAGGCTTAAGAAATATCAATTAAGGTTGAACCCCGCCAAGTGTACCTTTGGGGTCAAATCAGGGAAATTGCTTGGTTTCATCGTGAGCCAGAAAGGAATAGAGGTAGACCCCGAAAAGGTGAAGGCCATCCTTGAGATGCCAAAACCCCGTACTGAGAGGCAAGTCTGGGGCTTCCTGGGACGCTTGAATTATATTGCTAGATTCATATCGCAGCTCACCGCCATTTGTGAGCCGTTGTTCAAACTCTTACGCAAAAACCAAACTGATCGCTGGAATGAGGATTGCCAAGAAGCTTTTGGAAGGATCAAGAAGTGCCTTATGAATCCTCCCATGCTTATGCCACCAGTACCTGGAAGGCCTCTCATCTTGTACATGACAATCTTAGACGAGTCAATGGGGTGTATGCTGGGGCAACATGACGAATTCGGAAAGAAAGAGCGCGCTGTTTACTACCTAAGTAAGAAGTTCACGACCTATGAAATGAATTACTCCTTGCTCGAAAGAACGTGTTGTGCTTTAGTATGGGCATCCCATCGCCTAAGGCAGTACATGCTGAGCCATACTACCTGGTTGATATCCAAGATGGACCCGGTTAAGTACCTCTTTGAAAAGCCAACTTTCACGGGACGAATCGCCCGGTGGCAAGTCCTGCTATCCGAGTTTGATATAGTTTATGTCACCCAAAAGGCGATAAAAGGAAGCGCCTTAGCAGATTATTTGGCTCAACAGCCTCTTAACGACTATCAGCCCATGCATCCTGAATTCCCGGATGAGGACATCATGGCCTTGTTCGAGGAAAAATTGGACGAAGATCGGGACAAATGGACCGTATGGTTTGACGGAGCGTCAAACATTCTAGGCCATGGCGTTGGGGCAGTATTGGTCTCTCCGGACAATCAATGTGTACCTTTCACAGCCAGGCTAGGATTCGACTGCACCAACAACATGGCCGAATATGAAGCATGTGCCCTAGCTGTCCAGGCAGCAATTGACTCCAATGTCAAACTACTCAAGGTGTACGACGACTCAGCGTTGGTAATCCATCAGCTGAGAGGGGAATGGGAAACTAGAGATCCCAAGCTGATACCCTACAAAGCCTATATCAAGGAATTGGCTAAGACCTTTGATGAGATCTCCTTCCATCATGTTCCCCGCGAGGAAAATCAAATGGCGGATGCACTTGCTACGTTGGCGTCTATGTTCCAGCTAACACCGCACGGAGATCTACCCTACATTGAATTTTGGTGTCGTGGCAAACCCGCGCATTGTTGCCAAGTGGAAGAGGAACGGGACGGAAAGCCTTGGTATTTCGACATCAAGCGATATGTCGTAAGCAAAGAATACCCGCCAGAGATTGCCGACAATGATAAGAGGACATTGAGAAGGTTGGCAGCCGGTTTCTTCATGAGCGGAAGCATACTGTATAAGAGAAATCACGACATGACACTCCTGCGGTGCGTGGATGCCAGGGAGGTGAATCACATGATCGAGGAAGTCCATGAGGGCTCGTTTGGAACGCACACCAACGGGCATGCTATGGCCAGGAAGATCCTAAGAGCAGGTTATTACTGACTTACCATGGAAAGTGATTTTTGTGTCCATGTAAGGAAATGCCACAAATGTCAAGCGATCGCAGACAATGTCAATGTTCCACCGCATCCTCTGAATGTCATGTCCGCCCCTTGGCCTTTCTCCATGTGGGGGATAGATGTCATCGGGGCCATTGAGCCCAAGGCCTCAAATGGTCATTGCTTCATCCTTGTAGCGATAGATTATTTTACCAAGTGGGTTGAGGCGGCCTCCTACACCAATGTCACGAGGGGTGTGGTGGTCAGGTTCATTAAGAAAGAGATCATCTACCGATATGGTTTGCCAAGGAAGTTTATCACGGACAACGGCACCAACCTGAATAACAAGATGATGGGGGAAATGTGCGAGGAGTTTAAAATCCAGCATCACAATTCCACACCCTACCGGCCAAAGATGAATGGAGCCGTGGAAGCGGCCAATAAGAATATCAAAAAGATTATCCAAAAGATGACCGTGTCATACAGAGATTGGCACGAAATGCTCCCATTCGCGTTACATGGTTACCGAACTTCAGTGCGAACGTCAACCGGGGCAACGCCGTTCTCATTGGTATATAGGATGGAGGCTGTGTTACCGTTTGAGGTAGAAGTCCAGTCATTAAGGATCTTGGCAGAATCCGGATTAAAGGAATCAGAGTGGGCCCAAACGCGCTATGACCAGCTCAACCTCATTGAGGGTAAGCGCTTAACGGCCATGAGTCATGGGCGCTTGTACCAGCAAAGAATGAAGAGTGCATTCGACAAGAAGGTACGCTTGCGCAAGTTCCATGAGGGAGACCTTGTGTTAAAGAAAATGTCCCATGCTGTCAAGGACAATCGAGGAAAATGTGCCCCAAACTACGAAGGGCCTTTTGTTGTGATGAGGGCTTTTTCTGGAGGAGCCCTGGTGCTTACCAACATGGATGGCGAAGAGCTACCTTCACCTGTGAATTCTGATGTCGTCAAGCCATATTATGCTTAGAATCTGGGGCAATTAAGGATGTCATTGCATGTTCTTTATCTTTATGTGTTTTCTGGATTTCCCCCAGGGATTCCCCGTCTACAGTATCTCTCGTTACAATCTTTTAAAGAAATGAACGTGGATTCGAGGCTTTAGTCCTCATGTTGGTTTCAAACCTTGCGTTAATTTGTGATCACCTGAGCCCTTCCGCTCAGTTCATGGGATGCCCCAAACGCTTAATTAAAATTGAACCTAAACCAACTTTCACTAAAATTTGCTGCGTTTGAAAACATTCATGCATACGCATACGCATGCATATTGTTGTGGTAAAACAGGGGCAGGATCATCTCGAGCTACCTTTTGGGGTGGGGACAAAACATGAACAGCAGAAACCAATCAAGGTAAGACAACGACGCGGTCAAGATTGGCCATACCTTGTTGTTTATTACTTGCAGGTACTTAGGAACGGATGCAAGTGGGGATGGGGTCACAACCGACCGATCGTTGCCCCTTCTCTGCGCTAAACAAGCAGAGAACGTCGCTGCAAGGCAGCCCCGTATCCTTTGTATTCGCAGTTTTCTTTTACTATTTGTTTGTTTTAAAAATAAGTAATCAACGCCTAATTCTAACTTAAGTTAGTTCAAGTTAGGCAAAACGCTAACCCATAAGGGAGGAGGGGACATGGTTAATGTTCCTCTCCAAAAAAAAAAAAAAAAGTGCAGGTTAGCTTGCCTGGGCGAGCTGAGCTCGCCTGGGCGAGCAACCCCTGCACCAAAATATAAAAGTGACGAAAGGGGGGACGTTTTTTGCATTCAAAAACTTCTTTTCCCCCCTTTTAAAAGCCATACCCACGGAATTTACGAGTTTGCACCCCTAGGATCTCTACTTTTCGCATTCTTCGATTCCGTTTTGCGCTTTTATTCATCACCAACAAGTAAGTATTCCATCCTTAAGCTTTCTAGCTCTTCATTGGTGTATTTTGATCTCCTTTTGGTGCTCTAAATTGTGGGAATGTGCTCAAATATGTGGGGCAATTTTGGTTTGTTTTCTTGCTTGATTGGGTTGAATTGGGGGTTTGTATGAGATGGCCCTAGGCCTATAATGCATTTTGAAGCAATGGGACATGCCACATTGACCCCGTTCTCTTGCTATTAATGCCTAAACGCGCACCCACCAAGTGTTCGGTGAAATGCCTCAATGGCATTAGTGCGTGATTTTCGTAGGGAAACAACCCATGGGGCATTTTGGTTTGCACATATTTTCTATTTTTTGGGACATGCATTCAGTTCCGATAGGGCTAGAGTAATTGCCCCACATATATCCTAGGCCTAGGAACCAAAGTTTTTATGCAAAAGAACACAAGAGGGGGTGCATATTGGGTAAAGTTACTCTTTTTGGCCAGCAATCAGCTATGAGCCCCGCTACAATAATTTCCCTACGCTTAGATGTTTAGGAATTTTGCTCATCATAAATGTGTAGGTTTAGAATAGGTAGCAAAATACCTTTGGCAATTTACACTTTGGGTGTGGTAGCAAAATACTTGGATGTATGTACATGTAATTTTTGGTAGTCAAAATGTCTCACAAAAAAAAATATATATGTTGCATGTTATGTAAAGAAAATACCTTACAAATATACCTTTTAATTTGAATACAATTTTAGTCAGCAAAAGGAAATATACTTGAATTTGCATGCGGCTTTAGGTAGCAAAAACACTTGAATAAAGCATGAAATGTAGCACCTTATTGTGTAGATAGCCAAGATTCATCACAAAGTTTGTATATGCATAGGTATTAAAAATACCAGAATGTGCACGTGTGCAATTTTTGATAGCCAAGATGCTTTGAGTGTGCATGTATGTAAATTTAGCCAAGGAAATGCATGTGATGTAGGTAGCAAATACACCTTGGAAGTACATATAAATAATCTAGGTAACGAAGGTGCCTTGATTGTGCATGGGTGCATTTTTTAGTTAGAAGAATATCCTGTGCGAGTGAATGTTCGTAAGGAAGTATGTGCATGAGTTTGCTCTAAATTTACATTCATGTTTGTGTTTATTGGAGGAGGTTGTGTGCCATTTTTGTTTTAAGAGTAGCATTTCTTGGTAAAACTAACTTTCCAAATGTTTGCCTTCGCAGAAAATGGCCCCGAGGAAGCTTGCCTCAAAGAGGTCCAGGAAGCACAAGGCGGCCGAAGGAACTAGTTCCGCTCCTGAGTATGACAGTCACCGCTTTAGGAGCGCTGTACACCAGCAGCGCTTCGAGGCCATCAAGGGATGGTCATTTCTCCAGGAGCGACGCGTCCAGCTCAGGGACGACGAGTATACTGATTTCCAGGAGGAGATAGGCCGCCGGCGGTGGGCATCACTGGTTACCCCCATGGCCAAGTTCGATCCAGAAGTAGTCCTTGAGTTTTATGCCAATGGTTGGCCAACAGAGGAGGGCGTGCGTGACATGAGGTCCTGGGTGAGGGGTCAGTGGATCCCATTTGATGCAGATGCTATCGGCCAGCTCCTGGGATATCCGTTGGTGCTGGAAGAGGGCCAGGAGTGCGAGTATGGCCAGAGGAGGAACCGGTCTGATGGGTTCGATGAGGAGGCCATCGCCCAGTTGCTATGTATACCGGGGCAGGATTTTGCCCGGACTGCTGCAGGGAGGCGAGTGCGAATCATGCGCACCAACATGACCACCCTGACTCAGATATGGATGACTTTGCTGCTCAGCAACATCCTGCCCACCGATCATAATTCCGACCTCCCCCTGCCGAAGTGTCAGCTGGTGTACGCCATCCTGACGCGGATGAGCATCCATGTGGCTCAGTTAATCGCTGATGCCATCTATATTTTTGCAGGTATGGCGCCTACCAGACACCCTTTGGATCCAGATAAGTCCAACAGGGCCCTGGGATTTCCCGCACTGATCACAGGACTCTGCCAGTCGTTCGGGGTCCCCGTGGCACCTACCAAGGTGATTCGGCCGCCCATCACCCGGGCTTTTATTGAGAAGTACTGCACCCAGAGACAGCCTTAAGGGGATGCTCCACAGGCCGCGAGCGCGCCACCACCACCTCATCAGGCTGGCCCGGCTGGGTCATTTGACATGGAGCAATATTTACGGCATTTGGTTCGCCAGCAGGCAGCCAACCACCGGGCACATGTGCAGACCCATGATTGTCTGTACCAGATGAGCCTCAGCATGCAGAGCCAGGGCTTTGCTTCTTTTTCATGCCCTACTCCAGACTAGTTCAGGGCAGAGGTCGCATGGCCCGGGGATTGGCCCGAGGCCCAGGCAGGAGAGGCGCCCCCAGAAGCTCCCGGCGATGGAGAGGAGGCCCACGAGGACGAGGAGATGGCCGATTTGCTTGGCTTCTTGGGAGGGAGTGGAGCTACATGACTGGGAAATCCCCAGATTCATGTTTTCTTTCATATTTCTTTTATCATTTTTATGTTATGTTTTGACTTGAGAGACTAATGTTTGTTTTCGTTGTTTCGGTTGTCATTTGTACAGCGCATACATTTTTGTTTGGATTGTTGCGTTAATGTTTATATCATTACTATCAATGATGTTTGAAATTCTGGAACTGTGTAGAGTTCTTCGTTTAGGAACATTGTCCAAAAAAATAATAATAAAACAAACAAAAAACAAAAAATAAAAAAAAAATAAAAAAAAGGGAAAAAGAGAGCAAGTAAGGAAAGAAGAGAGCAAGTAAGGGAAAAAGAGAGCAAGTAAGAAAAAAGAGAGGAAAAAGGAAAAGAAAAATAAGTTGTTTAGCTGAAAAACCGACATGCTTTTGAAAAGAGATGACTTCCAACTTTTCTTTGAAAAAAATCACTGATCATAACTAGTTTTGAAAAAAATGTGTGTACACCTGAAGGGTGAATGCTGTGAAAATTTTCCCGGACGCCCGAAATGGACTCGAATGAATGCACAAATTGATAAAAAAAACATATTTTGGAAACATTGGGTTGACTAAAAATAGAGGAAATGAATCCTGAGCCCTAGCATCACATGACCATAAAAATTTGACACTTGAGTGTCCACATAGGTGCATGCATGACCAGTTTTGGATAAAGTTTCCAAATCATCATTTTTGCATTTGTGTCAGGGAAATAATGTGGGGCATCCCTTTTATCCTTGAACCAAACCAAACCCTGACATGTATCATGTCTAGCCATTCTACAAGTCTTGAGCCAAAATCTTGACTCACCATAAACCTTGACCCAGGGTGAGAATGTCAATCCTTACCCTCGGAAGCAAAAAAAAGAAAGAAGGAAAATTCCCAATCAAAGAGTGGGAGAAAGCAAAAAGAAAAGAGAGGAAATTCCCAATCAAAGAATGGGAGAAAAAGTAGAAAAAAAGAAGAAGAAGAAGGAAAGAAAGCTCCTGATCAAGGATCGAAAGAAAACAGAAGAAATGTGCAGAAAGGTCTTCGGACTGGACAATGTCTGAGCAATACAGAATTGTCACCAAATGAACAAAAAGAAGGAAAGGAAACCACGACCTAAAATGGTCTTCTCCCTTTGATTACCAACCAAAATCTTGTGTGCTAGCGACTTTTTCGCCCCGCACTAAACCAAAACAGAAAAGGAAAAAGGCCAAAATAATCAAAAGCCGAAAAACCCACCAAAAGAACCCATTCCCAAGGGAAGTCCTATTGATCCATGATCACACATGTAATTTTTGATTTGATAGGAAATAATTCACAAAGTCAAGTCGTGACATATCTATGGTTCGGAATTAGGATGAAACACTTACCTGTGCGAGATTGATACACTTTGAGTGATTTTCTTCTATTTTTGTCGAACCCAATGTTTCCTCTAAATGGTCATTTAGAAACAAAATGCTAAACATCCAAAATCTCATTTGTGGTTATGAGAAAATTTCATCAGCAGATTCTCCTTCCCCGATAGATGCATTATTTTTTGTCCGAAAAGCATATGTTGATCTGATTAGTTGGAAGTTTTATCTCTTTACTAAAGCACGTTTGCATTTTAGCAAAGAAAACACTGAGACTATTTCTAGTCTCACAAGTTATCAAGAACTACGTAGGTCTGAGTTCCTCATTGGAGGATACGTAGGAGCAAAAGCCTCGCTTTTGTCGACCACACCGCTTTTTGTTACCATGACCCAAGAGCTGGTAGCCCGTGGAGACACCTTACGGTTATCTGCACCTCGTCATTCAGTGACCCCAAGTGTGATTGATGAGCAGAGGCCAATGTGGTCATCTGCGCCCTTTCCGGAGATGTCAGCATCTTCCGGTGGAGACTTTTTCAAGTCTCACAAGTTATCTAGAACTACGTAGGTCTGAGTTCCTCATTGGAGGATACGTAGGAGCAAGAGCCTTGCTTTTGTCGGCCGCCCCACAATCTCTGTCATATTGACCCTGAGGTCATGTGACATGCGGAGACAAATTATGGTCATTCCGCACACCTTTTGCCATTCAGACACAGTCGTGTCTGATGGCACGCAGAGACAAATTATGGTCATTCTGCACCCTTTTGTCATCCAGAGGCGGCGGGCCCGATGACATGCAAAGACAAATTATGGTCATTCCGCACACCTTTTGCCATTCAGACACAGTCGTGTCCGATGGCACGCAGAGACAAATTATGGTCATTCTGCACCCTTTTGTCATCCAGAGGCGGCGGGCCCAATGACATGCGGAGACAAATTATGGTCATTCCGCACACCTTTTGCCATTCAGACATAGTCATGTCCGATGGCACGCAGAGACAAATTATGGTCATTCTGCACCCTTTTGTCATCCAGAGGCGGTGGGCCCGATGACATGCGGAGACAAATTATGGTCATTCCGCACACCTTTTGCAATTCAGACACAGTCGTGTCCGATGGCACGCAGAGACAAATTATGGTCATTCTGCACCCTTTGTCAATCGCGGCCGACAAGCCCGTTGACACGCGGAGATTTACATCATCTTCCGCACTTACAAGATCTGTCATACTGACTTTTGAGTCACGCTGACGGGCGGAAATACCCGAGTGGTTATCCGTATAAACATTCTTTTGCTATCTGTAAGACAGAACGCTTGATAGCATGCAGAGACTGACATCGTCTTCTGCACCTTTTGTTCCCCCGGGAACATGCGGAAATTTTATGGTCACCCGCGACTCTCGTTAACCGAGAGGAACGAAATTAGTGTCTTATCTTTACTTTCCTTTTATCTCCAATAAAAGACAAGTAAAGAGGGGCAACTGTCATACCCTAATTTCGTCCGGGGACCTTTGCTTGATGACATGCGACTTTTGTTTGGTCCTTGTGAGGTGCTTGGCACCCATCATTAGGCAATTTGTGAAATTCCGGGATGTGCCGGAAAACAAAAGAAAATATTGATGCACAATCCGTAAGGTTCCGTGACACACCGGAAATCAAATGGAAGCATCGTTGCACAATTAGTGAGGTTCCGTAACATTCCGTAAGTCAAAAAGGGGATGATTATGTAATCCACAAGGTTCCGTAACATTACGGAAAGAAAACAAGTATCATTACGAAATTCGTAAGTTTTCGTAACTTTACGAAAAAAGAATCACCAAAAAAGGCAGGGGGTGTACTTAGTAAAAATGGGGGTGCAAATAGCAACCAGGCCCACTTGGGCCCTCTAGAAGATTCCTCCAGAAGGCTGTTGCTTCTGGAGGAAGCAACCCTGCTCGCCTGGGCGAGCTGGGTGGCAAGCTTCTCCCCTAATTTTCTATAAATAGGGGGAGAAGTGAAGTGAAAAAGGGGTCAGCCCCTTAGGCACTTCTCTCTCTTTCGAATTTGCTTGGAAAAATTGTTTCCGTGAAGAAAATCCAAGCCGAGGCGCTTCCGAAACGTTTCCGTGAGGAATTTCACGAAGGTTTCGACCGTTCTTCGACGTTCTTCATTCGTTCTTCATCGTTCTTCGATCTTCAACGGGTAAGTACCTCGAACCAAGCTTTTCGATTCATTCTATGTACCCGTGGTGGTCCACATTGTGTTTCGTGTATTTTTATTCTCGTTTCATTTACTTTCTATACCCCCTTTTGACGTGCTTAAGCCATTTTATTTAAGTCATTTCTCGCTTAAACTAAAAATAAAATAAATTTCCACCGATCGTTTGAATTGTATTATCCGTTAACTTCGGTTAAAATGAATTCCGACCGTTCGGTCGTGCTGTAACCACGTTGGAAATAAAAAAAGAGGTAAAAAATAATATAATAATAAAAAAAATACCTTTTAGTAAAATAAAGCGGAAAATCAATCGGACGTTTTCTCTTTGGGATTTCTCATTCTTAATTGAATTGACTAATAACTAAAGTGAAACTAAGGCTAAAATCAACTCGCCTAGTCAAGCTCGTCCATAAAAATAGGTTTTTGAAGTTTGTCATTTCAATTTCTTACTAAGTAAAATGGATCATTTTCAAGGTCCAACGCCTTAAAATGATCACCTTTTAAGTAAAAGGAATCACTTGATAAGAAAGAACTACGTAGGTCTGATTTCCTCATCGCAATTGAGGAATACGTAGGAGCAAAGGGAAACACCCTTGTCGACCACAAAAAGAGAAAAAATATAAAAAGGGTATAAAGGATATAAAGACATAAAAAGGGAACGTAAAAATCAAAGTCATGTTTGCACATTCGATTAAAGGCTGTCGTCCCTTGGGACGGACGTGTGGGGTGCTAATACCTTCCCCGTGCGTAAATACAACTCCCGAACCTTTCACCTAAAAGTTCGCAGATCACGTCTTTTCCGGTTTTTCCGACGTTTTCCTCAAATAAACGTTGGTGGCGACTCCGCGCGTATTCCTTTCGTGGAACACGCATCCTGCAAGTCACGCGTCGCCCTCCCGCCGAAGGGTAGGTTGCGACACATTCCTTGGCCAAAACACTTGCAATTCAATAAGGAATTATTTGAGTGCTTCATTGTAGAATCTATCTCTTTCCAGAGAGATTTCTTCTTCTCTTCTTCATACTTCTAAAAAGGGATTAAGAGATCGAGGGTGTCTTGTTGTAAAGAAATCTGAACACAAAGGAAGGGTTGTCCATGTGTGGTTCAGAATTTGTAAAGGATTTTGCGAGATAGTGGAACTCCTAAGAGGGTTTCTTGGGGACTGGACGTAGGCAACAGACTTTGTCAATCCATTATAAAAATTGTGTTTTCACTTTCTCTTCCCCTAAACTCTTTTATTTATTGTTGCTTATCATTTACATTTAGATTGTTTAATTTGAATCATCATTTAGAAATTCATCTTTAAGGGAACTTGGGACTTGCATTAAAATCAAAGTAGAATTTTTAATTGGAGAAATAGTTTGTGATATCTTATTTTAACCACCCCTTCTTAAGATATCTGAGGCCACTTGTCTAACAATATAAACTCAAAAGTCAACCAACCACCCCTGATAACTTGTTATTTTTGTGGAGGAGAGCATGCTAATAGTCATTGTCATCTCTATTTCACAAATAACTCTGGGTGGGGATAGGAGTCAAGTCCTTATGATCAATATGAAGAAAGAGGAACTCCTAATCTGGAAAGTATGTTTAAAGAATTCATGTCATATAATGCTAGCTCTAAAAAAAATCAAAATGCAATGAGCAGTCAAGAAATTGATGTGGCCAAGAGCTACTCCATAGAAAAGTCTCAAGGGACTGCAAGGAGGATGTGTTCTTTGTGACCTTCATGCCACCTTGAAGGCACTTTACTCATCAAGCTAATGACATTAAAAGAGCGTTTACTGGGAGGCAACCCAACTTTTCTCTCCCTTCTCTCTCTCATTTTAGTTTATTTTTATTGCATGTATAAGAACATTTGCTTGTGATTATGATTAATGATCAGCTTGTTAAGTTATGAACAAAGGGTCTTAAGGCTTGTGTGTGAAGAGATATACAGAAAAAGACTTAAATTTTTTTTTTTTGACAGAAGTCTATCTGCTAAGCACAACCCCTACGCTAAGCACCAAGTATTCATGCGCTAAGCCTGAGCTTGCTCACGCTAAGCGCTTAAGACCCTGACTTGTTGGCTGAATAGTTCAGCTAAGCACAGATCCTTATGACAATTTAACTCTATCACTTGGGCTTAGCGGCAGGTGATGCATTAAGCGCCACTCCTCCTCTAGAAGATTCTGTTTATAGAAGCGCTAAGCGCGCCATCTTGAGCTAAGCCCCAGACTCATTCGGGATTTAAACTATCATGGTTGGGCTTAGTGACAGGATGCGCTAAGCACCAGATCCTTACGTTTTTTTATTAAAGGGAGGAGCGCTTAGCACGCTTGATTGTGCTAAGCCTGAACTACTCACGATCAGTGGAAGCTTGATTGCGCGCTAAGCCTCACATCTTAGGCTAAGCGCATGTTGCAGGTAATTTTGTGCTGCAGAAAGCACTAAGCGCCAGCATGCTACACTAAGCCCCAGATCATTACGGGATTTTGAAACCTCAAGTTGGGCTTAGCGTCAGGCCAGGCTAAGCGTAGGGTCCTTAGAACTCAAACGTTTCATTTACGTGCTAAGCACAGCAATGCGCTAAGCGCCCCATTCGTATTTCAGTTTTTAAAACAAAGGTTGAGGCATTTTGGGTTTTACCCAGACCTCTCACCTTTGCTTTTGCTTCTCCTATGCTTAAGTGCCAGTCGTGCATATGCTTTGCAAACTTTTTTCCCCTTCATTCATCTTTCTTTCCTCTGTATTCAAATTGAATCCAAGTAAGTGCATTCTCATCTTTGTCTGTATTTTCATTTTCAAACCATAGGATAGTTGATTTACTGAATTTTTAGTTAGCATTATTGTTAGGTTAGGGTTTGTAGTTTAGGGTAGTTAAGTTAGGATTCTAGGTAGGTTAGATGCCCATTAGGGGCAATGTGGATGAAAGGGGCAAAGACCCCTAGGTTCTGTTATGAACAGCGATGAACACGCTAAACGCGCCTGCTGCGCTTAGCCTGTTCATCGCATCTGGAAAAGCTTGATGTTTTAGATGATCGCCCTAAGCCGACCCTGTTGCGCTAAGCGCGTTCATCACTTCTGATGAACCTGAATGATGAAGACACTAAGCACTTGTTATGCTAAGCGTCACTAGTATTCTAGATACTCTGAGTAGTTAGGCGCTAAGCTTGGCCACCTAGGCTAAGCGCCACTTAGATTCAGTTTTTAGTCATGTTAATAAGGCTAAGCGCACCCTGTGTGCTAAGTCCTTGCTTTGTTTCATAAACGTTGAGCTAAGCGCACCCTGTTGTGCTAAGCTCGACCATCTTGTGGTGTTGAAGCCTTTGTTTTCAGGCTAAGCGCGCTTATACGCTAAGCCTAAGGTTTTATTTTTGTTAAGGCTGAGCTAAGCGCGCCCTGTTGCGCTAAGACCAAGCCTTTTACGGTTTTAGAAACTAGTGGATTGAGGCTAAGCCCAACTGTGGCGTTAAGCCTAATCTGTAGAAAAACATTTTCTGAGCTCATGCGCTAAGCCCGAGCCTGTCGCGCTTAGCCCATGAACAGTTTTTCATAAGGCGCGCTAAGCCCAGCATGCTATGATGTAAGCTCCATTGGAGCTTGTAGGCCTAGGATTTTCTTCATCAATGGATTCCTTTGCTTCTTTGAAGATGAATGGCAGCAGAATGGAGAAGGAAGAGAGAGAGGAGATGCCACTTCAAGGAGAAGATGAGTCTAGAAGAAGCTCACCACCATAGGAGGCAATGGATAAGAGCTTGGAGGAAGAAGAAGATGAATGAAGGGAGAGGAAGACAAGAGCACAAAATTTTGTGCTTTAAAAGAGCTCTGAAATTTAAAGTTTAATTTTCAAATGTTCCAAGTTCCAAAAATGCACACACATAGCCTTTATTTATAGCCCTCACACAAAATTGGAGGGAAATTTGAATTTCTATTCAAATTTCACTTGAATTTGAAATTGAATTTATGAAGCCAAATTTTGGAGCCAAAATTTCACTAATTATGATTCATGAATTTCAGATATGGTTCTGCCCACTAATCCAAGATCAAGTCCAAGATTCTCCACTAAGTGTGGTTAGGTGTCATAAAGCATGTAAAGCATGAAGAACTTGCACAAAGTGTGACTATATGATGTGTCAATAGGGTGTAGCAAGCAAATGCTCACCTCCCCCTCTAAAATTTAATTGGATTGGGCTTCTCCCAATTCAATTAAATTTATTTCCCAACACACACATCAAATATTCACTTAATGCATGTGAAATTACAAAACTACCCCTAATACAAAAACTAGTCTAGGTGCCCTAAAATACAAGGGCTGAAAAATCCTAGATTTCTAGGGTACCCTACCTACATTATGGAGCCCTAAATACAAGGACAAAAATAATGAAATCCTAATCTAATATGTACAAAGATAAGTGGACCCAACCTTGGCCCATGGGCTCAAAAATCTATCCTAAGGTTCATGAGAACCCTTAGGCCTTCTTCAGTAACTCTAGCCCAATCCTCCTGGAGCCTCTTACTCATGGCTCTAGTAACTGGTCCCTTCCTAGGGAGGATTGCATCATCCCCTCCCCCTTGAAGAGGATTTGACCTGAAATCTGTCAGTTCCTCCTCCTCAATATCAGCTCAACCTACAAAAGGAATTAAATGAGAAATATTAAAAGTGGTACTGACTTCATACTCTTCTGGGAGGTCCAACCTATAAGCATTGTTATTGATCCTCTCCAAGACCTGAAAAGGTCCATCCCCTCTAGGGCTAAGCTTGGATTTCCTTTTAGTAAGGAATCTATCCTTCCTAAGATGGAGCCAAACCCAGTCCCCCTCATTTAGAACTAGCTCCTTTCTTCCTCTAGTGCCTTTAGTTGAATACACCTTTGTTGGGTTCTCTATTTGGTTCTTAACCCTCTCATGCAACTTCTTTACAAACTCTAACCTAGATTCCCCTGCTTTATGTATAAAAGAAGTGTCAAGTGGGAGGGGAATGAGGTCTAAGGGTGTTACGGGATTGAACCTATAGACAACCTCAAAAGGGGATTGCTTGGTGGTTATATGAACCCCCTTGTTGTAGGCAAATTCTACATGAGGAAGATACTCATCCCAAGACTTATGGTTGCCTTTCAGAAAAACCCTTAAAAGGGTGGATAAAGACATATTCACTACCTCTGTCTGCCCATCAGTTTGTGGATGACAAGTGGTAGAGAAAAGAAGTTTGGTTCCTAGCTTAGCCCATAAGGTTTTCCAGAAGTGGCTAAGAAACTTAACATCTCTATCTGACACAATAGTCCTAGGCAAACCATGGAGTCTCACAACTTCCCTGAAAAAGAGTTTTGAGATGTGGGAAGCATCATCCACCTTGTGGCATGGTATAAAGTGTGCCATCTTGCTAAACCTATCCACCACCACAAAGATAGAGTCTACACCTCTTTGGGTTCTAGGAAGCCCAAGGACAAAGTCCATACTAATGTCTACCCAAGGTACAGATGGGATGGGTAAGGGTGTGTATAGCCCATGAGGCATCACCCTAGACTTGGCTTGTAAACAAGTCATACCTAGTGCAATGCTTATGGATATCTTTCTTCATATGGGGCCAATAAATCTTTTCTTTGAGTAAGACAAGGGTCTTGTCTATCCCAAAGTGGCCCATGAGCCCACCCTCATGGCTTTCTTTCACAAGTAATTTCCTAATGGATCCTTGGGGTATGCAAAGCTTTCCCTCTTTGAACAAATACCCCTCAGCCAAATAGAATCCATCTTGGGCCTTTTTCCTACTACTCTTGTAAATGGGAGAGAAATGTTCATCTATAGCATACAAGTCCCTAATGTTATCAAATCCTAAAATTTGAGCTCCTAGAGAGCAATAAAATGTGTGTCTCTTAGAGAGGGCATCAACTACCACATTTGTTTTCCCCTTTTGTATTTGATAACATATGGAAATTGCTTTAGGTACTCTACCCATTTTGCATGCCTTTTGTTTAACTTGCTTTGCCCTCTAATGTACTTAAGTGATTGATGATCACTATGAATGACAAATTCCTTGGAAACAAGGTAATGTTCCCATGTTTGGAGGGCTCTTATTAAGGTATCTTTATCATAGGCGTGGTAGTTGAGGGTGGCACTATGAAGTTTTTCACTAAAATAGGCAATAGGGTGCCTGCTCTACGGCTGGAAAGTGCACCGGATCGTGCAAGTAGTATAAAACGGTAAGAACCGATTATCGAACTCTCAGGGAACTTGTTTTACTTGGTAAAGCTATATTCAGTAAATAAGTGTCTTGTTGTAAAAAGGTTTGTGTGGTGTATGAACAAGTATGTAAACAAACTATTAAAAAGGAAAATCACGTGAGTAATGATGTGTAAAGATAGATACGTGTTGGTCTTCCTATCAGGTGCCTGATGTTATGAGGATTTTCTCTACCCAACAATGTTCATGTGTTCTATGGTGTCTCCTGAAATGCTAAACCCCGATCCCTCGTGATAGTTTAGCTTAGTCCTGATCAAGCATCATCCTCAGATCCCTCTTGTTGGACTAAACTTGACCAAAACTGCATTAAGACAAATATACAAACAACTAGGTTACCGTACCCTGATCCCTCGTGAAAATAGGATAAACTAGTCCTATCCTATGAAGTTCTAAGAATCAGACCAGTTCCCACTGTTGAATGATCCTAACAAAGCATGCATCTACGTGATCAAGGCAAAAGCATACTAAAATGAAGTATTGATAGCATAGAGAACACATAAAACATCATTAAATAGACATAAAGGTATTTACATCAAGTACCCCATAGGAAGAACCAACTGAGGATTTAGCTCTCCATAGCGGGGTCCTTTACAACAAAGAGAAGAGAAAATGAAGGATTGAAGAAATACAAGTAGTAGGGATGTCTCCTGCACCTCTAGAAACCTCACAATCACTCAAAATCTCATCCCATGCTCTCAAGATGGCTTCCTCTTCAAGCTCAGCTCTCTTCCGATCTTCGCACAGCAAAAGCTCTCAAAAGACTCACGAACTTGGGTCTCTTTTTCTCTCTAGAAATCTCTAAAAAGCAGAAGCTCTGAAAATCACCCAAGCTCTCTCTCCATTTCTGATTTTAGGTTTAAATAGGTGGTCTTGTTGGTGCTCGCACGCTTAGCACAGATATGGCCCGTTTAGCGCGCATAAATGAATTTGGGCTTCGCACGCGTCTTCTCACTTAGCTGGAGGATGCAAGCGGTGCACTTAGCGAGATGGACCCTCACTTAGCGCGCATGTACAACTCATCCTTCTTCCAGATTCTTCCTTGCGCTCAGCCGTAGGAGTGTTGTGCTTAACCGATGGCTCACTAAGCCGACAGATTGGCTTAGCGAGCAGCTCAAAATCAGCACTTCACAAACTAGCCTAATTAACCTGAAATTGAAAGGGAATGATCATTAAATACACAAAATGGGGGTACTAAGTACTTATTACCTATATTTAACAAAAAGTAATTACAATACTACAAAATGACCATAAATGGGAGGAGTTAGATACAATTTACACAGATTTCTTACACAAAAGTTAGTCATATTAATCGACTAACAACTCCCCCAAATTTACAGTTTTACTTGTCCTCAAGCAAATAAAGAACAACTCACTGGTCCCCAAGTGATAAGAATATGCAGTGACTATTTACAAAGGTATTTGCTACAAAAACTATTGAGTGCATGATAACAAAACGAAACAAAATGCCCTCATCACCTGTGTCATACCCTAATTTCGTCCGGGGATTATTACTTGATGACATGCAATAAATGAAGTCCCGAGACGTCTCAGAAATCAAAAGGAAGTAGGCTTGCGCGATCCGTGAGATTCCGTAATGTGGCGGAAGTCGAAAAGAGGTGTTTTTGCGCAATCCGTGAGTTTCCGTAACTTCTTCGAAAGCTAAAAAAGAGTAAATACATAATCCGTAAGGATTCGTAACCTTGCGGAAAGAAAATAAGTATCATTACGAAATTCGTAAAGTTTTGTAACGTTACGGAAAAAGAATTACAAAAAAAATAGACAGGGGGGTGCATTTAGTAAAAAGGGGGGTGCATTTAGTAAAAAGGGGGTGCAAATAGCAACCAGGCCCACTTGGGCCCTCCAAAAGATTCCTCCAGAAGGCTGTTGCTTCTAGAGGAAGCAACCTTGCTCGCCTGGGCGAGCTGAGCTCGCCTGGGCGAGCTGAGCTCGCCTGGGCGAGCTGGGCGGCAAGCTTCTCCCCTATTTTGCTATAAATAGGGGGAGAAGTGAAGAAGAAAAGGGTTCATCCCCTTAGGCACTTCTCTCTCTCTCGAAATAGCTGAGGAAAATTAATTCCGTGAAGAAAATCCAAGCCGAGGCGCTTCCGTAACGTTTCTG
Organism: Glycine soja; assembly: GCF_004193775.1. NCBI lineage: Eukaryota > Viridiplantae > Streptophyta > Magnoliopsida > Fabales > Fabaceae > Glycine > Glycine soja. Next base: position 29,155,890 of record NC_041012.1, on the reverse strand, counting down.
TAACGTTTTCGTGAGTAATTACGCGAAGATTCTCGACCGTTCTTCAAGATTCATCGTTCTTTCTTCGTTTTCTTCAGTCTTCAACGGGTAAGTACCTCAAACCAAGCTTTTTAATTCATTCTATGTACCCGTGGTGGTCCACATCTTGTTTCATGTATTTTTATTCTCGCTTTCATTTACTTTTTATACCCCCTTTTGACGTGCTTAAGCCATTTATTTAAGTCATTTCTCGCTTAATCTAAAAATAAAATAAATTTCCACCGATCATTTAAATTGTATCATCTGTTAATTTCGGTTAAAATGAATTCCGACCGTTCGGTCGTGCCGTAACCACATTGGAAATCAAAAAAGAGGTAAAATAATAATATAATAATAAAAAAATACCTTTTAGTAAAGTAAAGCGAAAAAATCAATCGGACGTTTTCTCTTTGGGATTTCTCATTCTTAATTGAATTGACTAATAACTAAAGTGAAACTAAAGCTAAAATCAAACTCGCCTAGTCAAGCTCGTCCACAAAAATAGGTTTTTGGAAGTTTATCATTTCAGTTTCTTACCAAGTAAAATGGATCATTTTCAAGGTCCAACGCCTTAAAATGATCACCTTTCAAGTTAAAAGAATCACTTGATTCACGCATATGAAGAACTACGTAGGTCTGATTTCCTCTCCAAAGGAGGGTACGTAGGAGCAAAAGCCCCGCTTTTGTCGACCTCAAAAAATAAAAAGAACTAAAAGTTAAGATAACACAATTTCCACAATTCTGAAAAATAGGCTATTGTCTTTCGAGACAAACGTAAGAGGTGCTAATACCTTCCTCAAGCGTAAATACAACTCCCGAACTTAGAATTTTCATTTTGACCGGTTTCCTTCGGTTTTTCCGACGTTTTCCACGAATAAACGTTGGTGGCGACTCCGCGCATCTTTCCTCCTTTGGAAAGCGCACCCGTGAGCCTCGTCCTCGCTCGCCCGCGAAGGGCACGTTGCGACAGTTGGCAACTCCACTGGGGATTATTTTTGTGAGTTAGGCTTATTTTAGGAATTGTGGAATTGTGAAACTTTGGGTGTGCTTTTATTGAACTGTGTAAAATGTAAATAATTGTTGTCTATTTTGCATTCTTTACACTGCATTCTAAGCACCCACGGGTTTGAGTAAAAAAGGGGTCCTACACCCGGGTTCATGGGAATTTAAAAGAGTGGAGGTGAATCTATCATCATGCTAGGTCTCCGACTTGCTTGATAATAGTGAAACCTCGTCTAGAGCTTTCTCTCTTTATAATATGTTGTCGCTGGTATTCCATACCGCCACAACATTATTATCTTGAGTGATGATACCTCTAGAAAACAGCCGTGTGAGTTATGAATTGTTGGGGAGTAGTTATTAGAGACCCCTAGATGTTGTCCTAGGTTCCCAAATAGGGGCAAAGAGCAAACACGCTCCGTGCCATTCGTTCTCATGCATTTTTTTGGTAAATAACACTAGTTTATAGTTTTGCTAGTGATGTTTGGTTTCTTTAGAGTAATACGTAACCTTTTTAATGCTACGTTGAGGCGCCGTCATGCCCAAAACGTAGCATTAAAATTGGATCTCTACGGTCTCGTATGTGTGAATTACCCCTTTGTGTTGTTTTCTTTCCGTTTCATGCATACACATTGCATCATTCATGTCGAAGTCTTGATCCACCCCTTTTTTAGGTAAAATGATGGGGACAAATCAAAACGGCAAAAGGTTTTATCAAGTCAAGGTTAAAGGTCTAGATGTCACTAGCCTCAAGGAATTGGGACGATTGATGGGACCCCTCCAAAGGCAAGCCTTCCGCAAAGTGTACGGGAAGATTCTAGATTTGGCCGCAGCGGAGGTATTTACGGAAGCTGTCGTATCCCTCGCCCAATACTATGACCAGTCATTGAGGTGTTTCACGTTGGGGGACTTCCAAATGGTGCCAACTATTGAAGAGTTTGAAGAGATATTAGGATGCCCTCTCGGGGGGGGGGGGGGGAAATCGTATCTTTTCTCCGGCTTTCTTCCTTCCTTGAGCAAGATCGCAGCTGTGGTTGGAGATTTAGCAAAAGAGTTGGACCGCATGAAGCAAATTTGGAACGGCGTAGTGGGCCTGCCTCGGAAATACTTGGAAAGCAAGGCAAGGGATATGGCGAGCCAAGAGAAGTGGGGCCCGTTTGCGGATATTTTAGCGTTGCTGATTTTTGGGGTTGTCCTCTTTCCGAACGTTGACAGTTTAGTAGACTTAGCCACCATTGATGCTTTCCTCGCATATCACCATAGCAAGGAAAGTCCAGTGGTGGCTATCTTGGCAGATTTGTTTGACACCTTTGACCGAAGGTGTGAGAAGAACAGTGCACGGATTGTCTGTTGTTTACCCGCCCTCTGTGTGTGGTTGATTTCACAACTATTCCGACAAGACACGAGACACCCGTGTCCGCTTCAAAGCTATCGCTCATGCGTCGAAAAAGGAAGAGTCGATTGGGACCAACATTTGGCTGGGATAGGGGGCAGCACGATCAATTGGTTTCCTCGTTGGAAGGAAGGCAAGGAAGGAGTTCTTTTCTCGTGTGGGGACTACCCTAATGTTCCATTGATTGGGACTAGGGGTTGTATTAATTATAATCCCGCACTCGCCATAAGACAGCTAGGATATCCATGAGGGGAGCGCCAACCGAAGAAAGTCTCTCGCCTTTCCTTGTGAGGGATCTAGGCGCGCAAGGTCTCAAGGTTATACAAAGAATCCACAAGGCGTGGAGGAGTCCGTTGAGGAAAGACAAGGAGCTTAGAGGCATCCGAAACGGCGTCATCGGAGGTTATCATGGATGGCTAAGAATTCACACGTGGGGCTTAGATTGGCTCTCCAAATTGAAAGTTATCGATGAGGAGAACTTCGAAGCTCCGGAGGAAGATGAAGAAGTCCGAGCTCTAAAATTAGAGCTAGGGAAGGCGAGACTCGCCAAGGAGAAGTTCAAATCAGCTGCTACACACATCCGGAAGGAGTGCACCGAGTTACAAGAGGAAAACGCGGCCACTGCAAGAGCCGTTGAACAAGAAACCAAAAGGGCCCGCAAGGAGGAATATGGCCGAGAGAAATTCCGAGGAGCATTGTAGGGTAGCAACAATGAGCTCAAGCTCCGAAGAGAGGAGAGAGATCGGTCACGGGTGCATGGCATGATCTTAAAAGAAGAGTTAGTTGCTTGCGCGAGGTCCAAAAGGAGTTTGGCCCAACACTTGGAATCCACGGAGCAAAGCATGTTAGCTATCATAGGGAAATACAAGGAAGAATTGAACCAGTCCATGGCCCACGAACAAAAGCTAGTGGAGGATTTTGTACAAGTGTATGCCGAAAAAGAAGCAAGAGGGAGGGTGAGTAATGTGTTGCATCAAGAAGCGACTATATGGATGGATTGGTTCGCCTTCACCTTGAATAGAAGTCATGACCTCCCGCGTCTGTTAGCCAAAGCAAAAGCCATGGTCGAAGTGTGTACTGCCCCCGAGGAGATTCATGGGCTAATCAATTACTGTCAGCACGTGATAGATCTGATGGCCCATATAATTAGGAATCGTTAGGTTCTTTTGTAACACCTTTGTATAATCTTGGCTAGATGAAAGCTTTGTTATTTTTATAAAATGAGAAGTTCTAAACTCATTACGTTATCTAAAAACCTTGGGGTGGATCCAAGTGCTCTGATCATCCATTTGCATACTCATGTTTTGGTGGCATACTCATCGTTGTTTATTTCTTTAGGAATTTCATCATAACTAAGAAAACACCAAGGCACCCCTATAACACTCGATCCAGAAAAATGGATAATGAAGAGGGCGTGCAGGAACAAATGAAGGCCGATCTATCGGCCTTAAAAGATCAAATGGCTTCCATCTCGGAGGTCATGTTAAAACTCCAGAAAACCATAGAGGATAAAGCCACCGCAACTGCCTCCAGTACAGTTAGGGAAGCGGAGCCGGTGCTGCAGCCCGCCTTGAATCCGGGCCTAGATAGAAACACAGCCGTGTTCGGTCTAAGGTATAGTCCGCAAGCTTATCCTTATGGCCTGCCTCCGGACTTCACCCCCCGTGCCACCCCGGAAGATTTAAGCCAAGCCCCTACTTTCGAGGGGCAACTCCCACCTTATGAAGACTATCCCGGGCAGGACGATGGGGAAGGAGATACCCATCTTGGCCCCCTGCTCCACCTCAAAGATCCATCCCCGCATGAACTACCCCAGCCGAACATAGTCCGCCATATCCTGGCCTCACCCACACCCGTAAAAGAATCTGTTCCCTTCGCGGAAGATAAGGGAAAGATTGAAGCGCTTGAAGAGAGGTTGAGGGCAGTCGAGGGCCTCGGCAATTACCCATTCTCGGATTTGGCGGATTTGTGTCTTGTGCCCAACATCGTCATCCCTCCCAAGTTCAATGTACCATACTTTGATAAGTACAAAGGGACGACATGTCCAAAGGGGCATCTCCGGATGTATTGCCGGAAGATGGGGGCGTATTCTGCGGACGAAAAGTTGTTGGTCCATTTCTTTCAAGACAGCTTGGCCGGGGCAGCTGTAGCATGGTATACCAATCTGGAAGCTTCCCAGATCCGATCATGGAAGGACTTGGCAACTGCCTTCATTAGGCAGTACCAGTACAATACGGACATGGCTCCCGATCGGAACCAACGTCAGGGTATGACTAAACGAGAGCATGAGTCCATTAAGGAATATGCCTAGAGATGGAGAGATCTCGCAGCCCAAGTCGTACCGCCCATGACGGAGAGGGAGATGATCACAATTATGGTAGATACGTTACCCACGTTCTACTATGAAAAGTTGATAGGCTACATGCCAGCTAACTTTGCGGATCTCGTCTTCGCTGGAGAAAGGATTGAATCTGGGCTACGAAAAGGCAAGTTTGAATATGCTTCTAATGTGGCCCCCAACAAAAGAGCCCCAGTAGTGGGCGCGAGGAAAAAGGAAGGAGATGCCCACGCGATCACCATCACCCCAACATGGATGAAAGCACCCCAAAATATCCAAAGCTCATACCAGCCCAATCCCCCAAATTTTTTAATCCGAGCCGGGAATTCCCTCCCGACTCAAGTAAAAGGACCACCCGCAGCAGAAAGAGCGCCGGCCCAACGCACAGCTCCAGCCGCACCCCGGCCAGTTAATAATACAGCCCCCGGCGCGACCTATAAATATGCACAGCACCCGAAAGATAACTTCCCTCCTATTCCCATGGCATATTCCGAGTTATGGCCTTCATTATTGGAGAATCACTTGGTGGTGGCCATACTCGGGAAGGTTCTCCAGCCACCCTACCCCAAGTGGTATGATCCGGGTGCCAAGTGTGTGTACCATAGTGGAGTTCCCAGACACAATATTGACTCCTGCATCCCATTCAAGTATAAAGTGCAGCACCTGATTAGTGCCGGTTGGCTAGCGTTTCAGGAGGAAGGCCCAAATGTTAAAACCAACCCACTAGCTAGTCATGGAGGGGCTAGCGTGAACGTCGTCGAAGAGGACGGGCCATCACGGACAAAGAGGTTAGGAGACGTGGCTACTTCTAGACGCTTCATCTATCAATCACTGCAAGCGGCGTGCATGGTCTCCCGAGGTGGAGGCGAAAGGGACGAATGTTTATTTCACCTCGGGGAGTCGCACGACATGGAAACCTGTCCCGCGGTAGAAGAATTGCTTCAGCGGCTCATGGATTGCGGGCAGCTTGAGGTATCCATAGGAGGGAGGGAAGAACCACAAATTTGCATGCAGTCGGAAGAGAAGAAGGTTCCTTTAACCCCCAAGGCTCTAGTGATATGTTTTACTAGGAAAGGGACCGGCTCCACACCCATATACCCCTGGACGGTACCCAAGCCAACACCATTTGCATATCAAACTAATAAGGTCGTTCCGTGGAAGTATACCCCTCCCGCGTCAAGCGAAAGACTTGTAACCGAAGTTGACTCCCTATTAGCTAAGGTAACCAACATCACCGGCCTCAGTGGCGTAACCCGCAGTGGTCGGGTATTCACTTCCCCTCACCCGACGAAATTGCCCTCTAAAGGGAAGGCGCCCATGGTCCAAGAGCCCACAAACATAGCCACCCCCTCGAAAGAAGTAGATCCTCCCGTGGCAAGAGGAGCCAAAAAGAAAGAGGGACTTCAAGGAAAAACAGTGACTTTGGAAGAGGCCCATGAGTTCCTCCGCCTCATCCAACAAAGCGAGTTTAAGGTAGTCGAGCAACTGAATAAAACTCCAGCAAGGATCTCCTTGCTTGAACTACTCATAAACTCCGAGCCTCATCGTGCGCTGTTGATGAAGGTCCTTAACGATGCCCATGTAGCACATGATATCTTAGTGGAAGGTTTCGAAGGCATCGTTAATCATATAACCACCAACAATTATATCGCGTTTGCGGAAGAAGAGATTCCCGTTGAGGAGAGAGGACACAACAAGGCTCTACATGTGTCGGTGAGATGTATGGACCACGTTGTCGCAAAGGTACTTATCGATAATGGATCGAGTTTAAATGTAATGCCGAAGACCACTTTGGAAAAGCTTCCTTTTAGTGCATCACGTTTAAAACCGAGCTCGATGGTGGTGCGAGCCTTTGATGGTACTCGGCGGGAAGTGATGGGGGAAATCGACATTCCCATTCAGATAGGCCCCCACACTTGCAATGTGGTGTTTCAAGTAATAGATATAAATCCCGCCTATAGCTGCCTCTTGGGAAGACCTTGGATTCATGCCCTGGGAGTGGTCCCTTCAACGCTTCACCAGAAATTGAAGTTCGCAGTGGGTGGACTTTTAGTGATAGTGTCGGGTGAAGAGGACATGTTAGTGAGCTGCCCCTCCTCCGCACCGTACGTAGAAGCGGCGGAAGAATCATTGGAGACGGCTTTCCAATCCTTTGAGGTGGTGAGCTGCGCCTCTGTAGAACCAAGTCCGTCGCTACCTTCTCTCTCCAAAGCGGCCATAATGGTGGCGCGTGTTATGCTCAGGAACGGATTTGAGCCCGGAATGGGTCTAGGCAAGGACTTCCTCGGGAATGCCGACGTGGTCGATATCAAGGGAAATCCATACAAGTATGGATTAGGGTACGAACCCGAGATGCCGGGGAGGAGGAACGTGCCGTCAAGATTTCGGGCGGATAGGGTATGGCCCGGCCGTATTAGCCAGTGTTTCACCAGCGCTGGAATGGTGTCCGAGGAGGAGGTGGCTGCAATAGAAGAGGAGTTCCCTCAAGACCCACCAAGTTTTGTGCAACCATGCCACCCCGATTCCCAAGTGGGGAACTGGCGCGTGATAAGCTAGTCAGAAGTCTATACCGCTGATTCAATGTAATTAGAGCCTATAGATTTCCTTTCTCTTTTGTTTTGTGAAACCTACCTTATTAAATAAACAAAGAGATCTTGTTTCATCTGTTCTTGCAGTACCACCCTTTCTCATATCATTTTGCATGTTTTTTTTTGTTTCTTTTGTCTTGTTTGGTATAGATATGAGGGCCGATTCTTTGAGGATCCTAACAACGAGGGTTTGACAATCGATTTCGATCGAGATATAAGCGAAACGTTAAACAAGGAAGAGGAAGAGGACGTCCTGTCACCAGAGTTGGAAAGGTTGGTCGCTCAGGAAGAATGTGAAATGAAGCCTCACCAAGAAGAAACCGAATTGGTAAACTTGGTGTCATACCCTAATTTCGTCCGGGGACCTTTGCTTGATGACATGCGACCTTTCTTTGGTCCTTGTGAGGTGCTTGGCACCCATCATTGGGAAATTTGTGAAATTCCAGGACATGTCGGAAAACCAAAAAAATATTGATGCACAATCCGTAAGTTTCCGTGACACACCGGAAATCAAATGGAAGCATCGTTGCATAATTAAGTGAGGTTCCGTAACATTCCGTAAGTCAAAAAGGGGATGATTATGTAATCCGCAAGGTTCCGTAACATTACGGAAAGAAAACAAGTATCGTTACGAAATTCGTAAGTTTCCGTAACTTTACGAAAAAAGAATCACCAAAAAAAGCAGAGGGGGTGTACTTAGTAAAAATGGGGGTGCAAATAGCACCCAGGCCCACTTGGGCCCTCCAGAATATTCCTCCAGAAGGCTATTGCTTCTGGAGGAAGCAACCTGGCTCGCCTGGGCGAGCTGGGCGGCAACCACCTCCCCTATTTTGCTATAAATAGGGGAGGAAGTGAAGAAGAAAAGGGTTCAGCCCCTTTGGCACTTCTCTCTCTTTCGAATTTGCTTGGAAAAATTGTTTCCGTGAAGAAAATCTAAGCCGAGGCGCTTCCGAAACGTTTCCGTAATGTTTTCCGTGAGGAATTTCGCGAAGGTTTTCGACCGTTCTTCGACGTTCTTCATTCGTTCTTCATCGTTCTTCGATCTTCAACGGGTAAGTACCTCGAACCAAGCTTTTCGATTCATTCTATGTACCCGTAGTGGTCCACATTGTGTTTCATGCATTTTTATTCTCGTTTTGTTTACTTTTTATACCCCCTGTTGACGTGCTTAAGCCATTTTACTTAAGTCATTTCTCGCTTAACTTAAAAATAAAAATCAATTTCCACCGAACGTTTGAATTGTATTATCCGTTAACTTCGGTTAAAATAAATTCCGACCGTTCGGTCGTGCCGTAACCACGTTGGAAATCAAAAAAGAGGTAAAAAATAATATAAATCAAAAAAACATCTTTTAGCAAAATAAAGCGGAAAATCAATCGGACGTTTTCTCTTTGGGATTTCTCATTCTTAATCGAATTGATTAATAACTAAAGTGAAACTAAGGCTAAAATCAACTCGCCTAGTCAAGCTCGTCCATAAAAATAGGCTTTTGAAGTTTGTCATTTCAATTTCTCACTAAGTAAAATGGATCATTTTTAAGGTCCAACGCCTTAAAATGATCACCACTTAAGTAAAAAAGAATCACTTGATAAGAAAGAACTAGGTAGGTCTGATTTCCTCATCGCAAATTGAGGAATACGTAGGAGCAAAGGGAAACACCCTTGTCGACCACAAAAAGAGAAAAAATATAAAAAGGATATAAAGGATATAAGGACATAAAAGGGAACATAAAAATCAAAGTCATGTTTGCACATTCGATTAAAGGTTGCCGTCCCTTGTGACGGACGTGTGGGGTGCTAACACCTTCCCCGTGCGTAAATACAACTCCCGAACCTTTCACTTAAAAGTTCGTAGATCGCGTCTTTTCCGGTTTTTCCGACGTTTTCCTCAAATAAACGTTGGTGGCGACTCCGCGCGTATTCCTTTCGTGGAACACGCATCCCGCGAGTCTCGCGTCGCCCTCCCGCCGAAGGGTAGGTTGCGACAGTTGGCGACTCCACTGGGGAATGTTTTTAGAGAGTTAGGCCATTTAATTTTGTGCAATGTTTTACCATGACGTATCCCTTTGTTAGTTTTCCTTCATTATGTTCTTGTGTGTATAAGCTCTGTATTGCTTTTAGTGCGTTTTAAAAATGTATGCATGAGGTAAATATTTATTCATTTGATGCACACAAACACCAACACTATTTGCACACACTGTGAGTGAAAAAGGGCCCTATACCCGGGTTCGTGGGAACATAAGGAGTGGAGGTGAATCTGTGATCATGCTAGGTCTCCGACTTGCTTGATTACAGTGAACCCTCATCTAGAGCTTTTTTCTTTGAAAACTTATTGTTGCTAGTAGTCCCTACTGCTACAATATGTTCTTCAAAGAGGATAATACCTCTAGAAACTATCAAAAGAGATATGACTACCTTGGGGGGTTATCACTAAAATGCCTAGTTAGTTCTTTCCCTTATAGGTCCCTTAAATAGGGGCACGGAGCGAATACGCTGCGTGCCATTTTTCACAACTTCCATGCATAAGTATCATATACCCTTTTGCTTATGTTCAGTGAATATTGTCATACTGTGTACATTCCCGCATTGTGTCTTTTGCATAGGCATCGCATATGGGTTCTGTCTTGATCCCTTCTGTAAACAAACCAACGGAGGGTCCGTGTCGCCTTCTTAAAAACGTACGTTAGGGCATTTTGCTACCCCTAGACGTCGTATCTAGGAAGGGGACAAATTCCCCGGACCCCCCGCATTCCTAGATTGCATCTGTGTTATATGCATTCCTTCATGCATTCATCCATTCCACCCATGAGATATCGGAGTTTTGATTTGCACCAGCTTTTTCTCTCACTTTAGTAAGCATGGGGACAAATCAAACCGGCAAGAGGTTTTACCAAGTCAAGGTTAAAAGCCTAGATACCACCAGCATCAAGGAATTAGGGCGGTTGATGGGACCTCTCCAGATGCAAGCCTTCCGCAAGACTTACGGAAAGATCTTAGAGTTGACCTTAGCAGAGGTATCCATAGAAGCCATTGCATCACTCACCCAATACTACGACCAGCTTTTGAGATGCTTCACATTCGGAGACTTCCAATTAGTACCAACCATCGAAGAATTTGAGGAAATTCTAGGATGTCCTCTCGGGGGAAGAAAACCATATCTTTCATCCGGGTGTCTCCCCTCTTTGAGCAGAATTGCAACTGTGGTCAAAGATTCAACAAGAGGTTTGGACCGCATAAAACAGACTCGGAACGGCATAGCGGGCCTACCACGGGGGTACCTAGAAGACAAGGCGAGGGGTATGGCCAATCAAGGAGATTGGGTCTCATTTATGGATGTGTTAGCTTTGCTAATCTTTGGGGTCGTCCTCTTTCCAAACGTGGATGGTTTGGTGGACCTAGCAGCAATCGACGCCTTCCTTGCCTACCACCATAGCAAGGAAAGTCCGGTGGTAGCTGTCTTGGCAGATCTATTTGACACATTTGACCGAAGGTGCGAAAAGAGTAGCGCACGGATCATCTGTTGCTTGCCCGCCCTCTGTGTTTGGTTGGTTTCGCACTTGTTCCAACAAGACACAAGACATCCATATCCGCTCCTGAGCCATCGCTCGTGTACTGAAAAGAGGAGAATAGATTGGGACCAGCTTTTGGCCGGGATAGGAGGTAGAACAATCAGTTGGTTCCCCCGATGGAAGGAAGGAAAAGAAGGAGTCCTTTTCTCATGTGGAGGATACCCAAACATTCCGCTGATAGGAACGAGGGGTTGTATTAACTACAATCCCGCGCTCGCTATAAGACAACTAGGGTACCCCATGAGGGGAGCACCGACGGAAGAAAGCATGTCTCCTTTCCTTGTGAGGGATTTCGGTGCACAAAATTCCAAGTCTATACAAAGAATCCATAAGGCATGGGAAACCCCGTTAAGGAAAGATCAAGAACTTAGAGGCATTCGTAATGGCATCATTGGTGGGTACCACGAATGGCTGAAAGTTCATATACGAGGTTTAGATTGGCTCGCCAAGTTAAAAGTCATCAGCGAAGAGAGTTTTGAAGCACCGGAAGAGGACGAAGAAGTCCAAGCTCTCAAAAGCGAGTTAGGAAAGGCGAAACTTGCCAAGGAGAAGTTCAAGTTGGCCGCTACACACGTTCGGAAGGAGTGTGCCGGGTTACGGGAAGAGAATGCGATTACCGCAAGAGCCCTTGAACAAGAGACCAAGAGGGCTCGCAAGGAAGAGTATGGCCGGAATGAATTTCGCGGAGCTCTATGGGGTAGCAATAGTGAACTCAAGTTGCGAAGGGAAGAAAGGGACCAGTCGCGAGCACATAGCATGGTTCTGAAAGAGGAGTTAATTGCTTGTTCAAAGTCCAAAAGAAGCTTGTCTCAACGTTTATGCGAGACGGAGACCAACATGCTAGCTATCATCGCCAAGTACCAAGAAGAGTTAGGTCTAGCCACGACCCACGAGCATAGAATCGCGGACGAGTATGCTCAAGTATACGCGGAAAAAGAGGCTAGAGGAAGGGTGATCGACT